>NC_091157.1:26111566-26411566 GCF_040958095.1 Procambarus clarkii | reverse complement strand
AAGACCAGAACATAACTTTCTCACTTCTCCCTTTTTCTGTTCATTGTCTGCTCCTACGCTCCCTTGCTATCCTCTTCTTATTCCTATTCCTATCTCCTTCTCATTCGGTGGTTATAATAGGAGCTGCCTCGTATGGGCCAATAGGCCCTCTGCAGTTCTTATTATTACTACTATCCCCTCTACTACACCTTACTTTGTTGCCAAGAGCATATAAGCAGCAGAATAGCAAATATTAACTAATCTACTTTCAAGTGTGGTCTAGAACACACTTGCGAGATACTGTACCGACTCTCAGTGCGCTCAACTCACACCATTGTTCAGCAAGGTTTCACCTACATACGTCTGTATGCTCGACTAAATATGCCACATATAATCAGGATTCCTCCCTTATGTTGATCAATCCACACACTAGAAAATGAAGGAATGACGACGTTCATTCGTCCTCCAGCACGGCGAATGGTTGGAAGTCCTTATGATATCTGTAGGCAGTCTTCTCAAAGTCTTCTTACGACCCCTGTCCTTTATGACACTTCAGGACGAATTTTTACTGCTGCTATTTCTATTGAAAGCTTTCTACTCTGCGTATTTCAGCCTCAAATACCCGTTGCCTCCATCTCCCCATTTCTCTCTCTTTCCTTCCCCCTCTCTCAAGCAATCATGAAATGTGACACCCAAACATTGCCCGAAACGCTGTGCACATTAATGGGTTTAGGTATTGTATGCACTAGCTCTATCTATAAATCCAACATTATGTTTGTAACTCCTCTATGTATGTACATTTACCTGAAAAAACATTTTGACTTGATTTTTTACCATCCCAAACAATTAAGCCCAGTACTTGTCCTCCATACCTACTCAACTTTTAAATCACACATCAATACACAACACTCACTTGAGTGTTTAAGGTATTTTATATTGAGTTATGCATGCCTTTGTATTATGAAATCATATTGATGTGATGTATCATTGAGAATTGGATTTAATCAGAGGATTCAGTGGTATCCCAGGTGGCATTAATTTTCACAAAGTAGTTGCATGGTGGTCTACAGTGCTAGCTTGAGAGTACCAAGTGAGGGGTTCGAATCCTCCTCTTGGCTACCACTTTTTTTTTCCAGTGACAGTTTCAGAGGGTTGAGAAAAACACAGCATGAGGAAAATATTTTAATATAATCCAGTTTTATTGTATTAAAAGACAAAAGTATATGCATATAAAATATTAGTTTAGTTTATTTATTATGCACAACATACCCATCCTGTGAGTGGCAGTGGAAATTTTTAGAGGCACATAATGGGCTTATAAATGAACAACAAAATTCATGTAGTTATAAGAATCTCTGTAACTAAGCAACATAATTTGTGTGGTCAATTCATGTAACCAAGCAACAGGACAAAAGTAAGTAAGTAAAAATTTAAAAGCCTATCTTGTATCTATTTGTTAAACACAGAAATCACAATAGCGTGATGCCTTAAATCTTTGATTGAGGTCAGTTGAACTCCCGGTTGGAATTCTTTTGCCATGTCGTAACACAGTCCATTAAGGCTCGTGTGGGATCCTCTCGGACATAGGTTCGAACCCTCATCATGGCCCTTGTGGATTTGTTCATTTGTATCTATTCATTTTGTAAATATATGTCTTCATCTTCATCACTTTCTTAGCGCTCCAAGAAAGGCTCATAGACCTCATTTGGCTGGTAGGAACTAAATAAATGTTTGGCTTCAGTAAGCTTGTCAGCACATTGCTTTTGACCCTAATTGAGAAGAGCCAATAATCCACGTTTCTCTTCTTCTGACAGAATTGGGTTTTCAATGGTGTACGTGTTAGAATCCTGGAATATAATATTTAAAACATCTTAGAGTCAAATATATACTGTACCTATTTAGTTGTACATAATGCAAATATATAAAAGTATAGATTAAGTAAAACAAAAGGATACAAATAATAATAAAAGCCATATTCTCCACAGTACCACTCTTGAAAATGGAAGTGTTTCATAGTTTAAATGTGAAAGGTGATGGCAATATTACTCTGACTAATGGAACGCATTTAAGTGAGTTGAGTGTTTTGAAGATCTAAATTGCAAAAAGTATTTTGAATTTCTTACCTTGCAGAGACATGAAGGGAAAGAATCACATTGTAATTCTTAAATATACTCGGATAGTTTGTCCCTTTTCTTTTTGTAGTACTGTAACCATGTTATCATTTCTTGAATGGTTAGTGATTCCTCCTCTCTACATCTCTTCTGGAGCTCAAACTTTTCCACTGCACTTCTTTTTTCAGTCAGGGACACTATAATGCAAAATGAAAATACAGTATGTGATTGACAAATTATGATAATGGGAATCATTTGTGAATTAAACATCATTAAAAATTGTATCTATAAAATTTACCTTTAGAAAACAAACTCAATTTAATGGTGTTGCAGTCTTTCCATATATAAAAGTACAATTAATACAAATAATATATAAATATTTGAAAATGCTGAGAAAACTAATGAATCATTAGATCTTGTGTAAATACCACTTGTGTTTTGATGAAGCAGTAAATTGTGCCATGGAAGGATGCCAGTTAAAACATCTGCTTCAGACAAATCCGGATGGTTGTGATTGTAGATTTTCATGAGATCTCGTAGTTTTTTTTTTCTCAACTTCATTTTTGTTTCTCAATTCAGCTCTCATTTTAGATGAAACTGTAAAGTTTCAGCTTGTTATCATATATTTGATTTGCACCAATAGTATTTTACATAAAAAAACTAATTTAACAACTGTGTACTGTATTAATGTTTAGGTTTCAGTGAACAAACAAGAAAGCAATTAATGTCTACCTGCATAAGTGGTAATCTGATTTTTGCGATGCCTTATATTCTCTCCATATGCCTCGATAGTATGCTCAATGTTATTGGCAGAGGATCTGTTATTTAAGGATCTTGCAATGATCAGTAATTCTGATCTCCATTTCTCAATAACAGATTCTGGGACATTAAGCCTGTGAATCTCATTTGAAACTGCTGCAGCTGTCTCTGTGGCCTATTTAAAAATAAATGCCATCATATTTATTGTAAAATTTATGTTCAGAGTTAAACAAAGTCTTTTGAACTATCCTTAGTGCTTTGTCAAGGTCTGAGTATGTGTTTTTCAGATTCAGACCTTGACAAAGCACCAAGGAGTGTGTGAAAGACTTGGTGTAATTCTTTACATAAATTTCCCAAATACACAAGTGGGTTTTCATCCAATTTTACTTTGTCTATGAGAAGAAAATACCATTAGTGTCTTATAATAAGATTAAAGATAAATAAAAACATGTATATACACTTGATTCATTGTATAGAACAATTGTATATTTATATATAATTCTATATTTTTATTGTATAGAACAATTCATATGTTAATACCTTTCTGAATCTGGCAACTAATGCCCGAGGCATTCCATTAATTTTTCTGTGATTCCAAAAGAGTGCTGCCTCTGTCAGTTCTTCTGTACGCTCTGTGGAAATAAATTTAGTTATTCATTGACATCTTAATACTGTGTGTCTCAAAATACTGATTGGAAAGTAAAAGGATGATGATATTGATGCTGTCTTAAGTGGAATGAATTAATTGTTATTTCAGAGGAAACAAAGAGCTCAAAAATAGTGGTAGAGTAATAAGATTAAAAATATCAGGATGTGAAAGAAAGCATAAAAACAGGGACAACTTGATTTTTCAAACAAGGATTATACATGTATATGTTGGTTGCATATGAGTATAATGCTACTTTATATGAGCCAAAACGCCTTTCTGCAATTTCCTATATTCTTATATTATTTTATAACATTATCTGGATATATATAACCATCAAATATTACCATTGTACTGATTTGATTGAAAGGTACAAAATTTAGAACTAGATTAAACAAAAATTAACACACCAGCTTTAAGCATGTTCTTAGTGTTGTTGTTATATCATGAAAGGTAGGAAAATACTTGCTCTGCCTCCTCCCCAGATGTCAGGCCACTTCCTTCTTGCCACCGCCCTCCATACAAAACCTTTGACATAATAGCATAACGTTTGTTAAAAACTACCTACTGTATTAACAATTTGCATTTAACATAGATAAATCCTTACATATAAGAGTTTAAAAGAAATTATATTTTCCAACTTACAGTAAAACGAAGTCAAAATATTATTACAGTATTAGATTATTTACCTGACAATACCAAGAATGTCCTTTGGCATGTAGGACTCCTAAAAAAGGCTTTCTTGCCCAAGTGAGAACTTCTGTTCTCTTGATGAAATCTTTAAGGCCCATGGCCAGTATTTACAAATGATATCCTGGCATATGAAGGACACATTTTGTAAACGGTTCATTTGCAAATAGTGGGCATAACTGTAGAGCTCTCCCTGATACATATTTAATGCAGCAAGAATAATTCCATGTCGACAGGAAGCCATGCTTATGCCGGTTTCATCCAAACTTCTAAATGAAACAGGTTTATTTTTGGCAGCTTTCAATGTCGATGCTCCACACATATGGCTACTCTGTTGGACAAAAGTAAAATTATATATATATATATATATATATATATATATATATATATATATATATATATATATATATATATATATATATATATATATATATATATGTCGTACCTAGTAGCCAGAACTCACTTCTCAGCCTACTATTCAAGGCCCGATTTGCCTAATAAGCCAAGTTTTCCTGAATTAATATATTTACTATAATTTTTTTCTTATGAAATGATAAAGCAACCCTTTTCTCTATGTATGAGGTCAATTTTTTTTTATTGCAGTTAAAATTAACGTAGATATATGACCGAACCTAACCAACCCTACCTAACCTAACCTAACCTATATTTAAAGGTAAGGTTAGTTTAGGTAGCCAAAAAAAGCTAGGTTAGGTTAGGTTAGGTAGGTTAGGTAGACGAAAAAACATTAATTCATGAAAACTTGGCTTATTAGGCAAATCGGGCCTTGAATAGTAGGCTGAGAAGTGCGTTCTGGCTATTAGGTACGACATATATATATATATATATATATATATATATATATATATATATATATATATATATATATATATATATATATATATATATATATGTCGTACCTAGTAGCCAGAACGCACTTCTCAGCCTACTATGCAAGGCCCGATTTGCCTAATAAGCCAAGTTTTCTTGAATTAATTGTTTTTCGACTACCTAACCTAACCTAACCTAACTTTTTCGGCTACCTAACCAAACCTAACCTATAAAGATAGGTTAGGTTAGGTTAGGTAGGGTTGGTTAGGTTCGGTCATATATCTACGTTAATTTTAACTCCAATAAAAAAAAATTGACCTCATACATAATGAAATGGGTAGCTTTATCATTTCATAAGAAAAAAAAATAGAAAAAATATATTAATTCAGGAAAACTTGGCTTATTAGGCAAATCGGGCCTTGCATTGTAGGCCAAAGAGTGAGTTCTGGCTACTAGGTACGACATATATATATATATATATATATATATATATATATATATATATATATATATATATATATATATATATATATATATATATATTTATATATATATATATGTCGTACCTAGTAGCCAGAACGCACTTCTCAGCCTACTATTCAAGGCCCGATTTGCCTAATAAGCCAAGTTTTCATGAATTAATGTTTTTTCGTCTACCTAACCTACCTAACCTAACCTAACCTAGCTTTTTTTGGCTACCTAACCTAACCTTACCTATAAGTATATGTTAGGTTAGGTGAGGTAGGGTTGGTTAGGTTCGGTCATATATCTACGTTAATTTTAACTCCAATAAAAAAAAATTGACCTCATACATAGAGAAAAGGGTTGCTTTATCATTTCATAAGAAAAAAATTATAGTAAATATATTAATTCAGGAAAACTTGGCTTATTAGGCAAATCGGGCCTTGAATAGTAGGCTGAGAAGTGAGTTCTGGCTACTAGGTACGACATATATATATATATATATATATATATATATATATATATGTATATATGTCGTACCTAGTAGCCAGAACTCACTTTTTGGCCTACTATGCAAGGCCCGATTTGCCTAATAAGCCAAGTTTTCCTGAATTAATATATTTTTTCTAATTTTTTTCTTATGAAATGATAAAGCTACCCATTTCATTATGTATGAGATCAATTTTTTTTTATTAGAGTTAAAATTAACGTAGATATATGACCGAACCTAACCAACCCTACCTAACCTAACCTAACCTATCTTTATAGGTTAGGTTTGGTTAGGTAGCCGAAAAAGTTAGGTTAGGTTAGGTTAGGTAGGTTAGGTAGTCGAAAAACAATTAATTCATGAAAACTTGGCTTATTAGGCAAAACGGGCCTTGAATAGTAAGCCGAGAAGTGCGTTCTGGCTACTAGGTACGACATATATATATATATATATATATATATATATATATATATATGTCGTACCTAATAGCCAGAACGCACTTCTCAGCCTACTATGCAAGGCCCGATTTGCCTAATAAGCCAAGTTTTCATGAATTAATTGTTTTTCGACTACCTAACCTACCTAACCTAACCTAACCTAACTTTTTCGGCTACCTAACCAAACCTAACCTACAAAGATAGGTTAGGTTAGGTTAGGTAGGGTTGGTTAGGTTCGGTCATATATCTACGTTAATTTTAACTCCAATAAAAAAAAATGACCTCATACATAATGAAATGGGTAGCTTTATCATTTCATAAGAAAAAAATAAGAAAAAATATATTAATTCAGGAAAACTTAGCTTATTAGGCAAATCGGGCCTTGAATAGTAGGCCAAAAAGTGAGTTCTGGCTACTAGGTACGACATATATATATATATATATATATATATATATATATATATATATATATATATATATTAGTCATATATAAATGTAATTTTTTTATGTAATATTTTTCATCATTCAATATGCATTCCATATATTTTATAGATTTTTTTGAACATGATATAGTTAGGAACCGTCCAATTAATATACATTATTGATAATGTCTCAAGCTAATATATAAAGGTACTCTTCAAATATTGTATGGGTAAAAACCTGGTATTAGGTCTTAGGTTTCTATTTGAAAACCTATTTTTAGGCTTTCGAACAGATGTAAAAATATTCTTACTTGAGTTTTAAGGTTCTGAATAGTGGAAACGTGATCTTGAACTTCTTTGTCACAAGCGAAGATACCACCAAAATAATATGAGTTTCTGATCCCTCTGGAATGATATTAAATTAATGAATGTTCATTGTGTGAGACACTTTGATGACAGTTAAACATCATTTCGCTTAAAACTAATTCAACTACCCAAGCTGGCATTCACATCATAATCCCTCCTATTCTAAATGAATGTATATAGTGAAATAAATATTTTCTAATTAGTAAAGCCTTAGTCCATATAAAAAAATTCAACTGAAGTTGAAAGGCAAGTAATAAAGGTGTAATCAGTTAACAATTAAAAAAAATCTGATTAAAAGTTGCATGACACTATATAAATATTATACAGTGCTGTGTTTATAGTACTACAAACATATTACTACACCTTATATTATACCTTAACAATAATGAGCAGCATTAACTATTTTAACTTGAATATTTACCTCCCAACTTTGTTGTAACGATACAGTTTCTTGTTGCCATCAATATGTACAGCCACAGGTGTTGTATCACATGCAGGGCACCCCTTGTCAAATTCTCCTTTTGTTCTCCCAAGTTCATACTGATGGAAACGCCATTCAAAGAAGACTTTTTGTTGTCTCAAAATTGATGGGACCATGCTAAGATGTAAAATGTGTGTAAGTAATTATCAAAAAGTGCCAAGCAGTGGCATGTTAAGCAACAGACTATAAATACCTGCAGGAAATGAAAATAAACTTACATGAGCATTACATAAAAAGAGAAATTGTTAAAGATTGGTAATCCATTTCCATTTCTTATGATATTAGACATATATAAAATATATATTTAGAATATTCATGCTATTTATTAATTTAATAATATTTAACCCTATTTCTTAAATAATGACAATGCATTTGCTTAGTAACAAACTTAGTTTTTAAGTTTATACACCAATTTAATACTTGCACTATTAAAACAGTAATGGTATGAAAACTTACACGCCCTCGATAAGCACCAAATAATTCCAGTGCACTAACTAACGCCTGAAGAGAAGTTCCAGGGCTGCTTCTCTTGAGAAAATGCCAGGAATCCAATAGATTTATGCTGTAGAAAGTGCTACTACTTCTTCCAGTTGAATAAAAACCAGACTGGTGCATGGCTTTCCCAAGTTCTTCATCTACATATCCGCACTTGCACCTAAATATTGGGGTATACCGATCATACATTCCTGCCCCCCACAAAAAAATAAAAAAAATTTAAGTAAAACAATTTTATTTGGCAAGGGATTCAAGTGTGGCTATCATTATATGTGTAAACCAACCCATAAACAATTCTCTGTATGGTTATAAATACGTATGTGATATAAATACGTCTTCATAAGTGAAGATACAGTGGTAAAGAGAGTGAAGTATAAATGGTTATATTGATGAAGACCGTAGCCTGGGTCACCTGAGCAATGCCAGCTACCAATACTAGTATCATATAAATGTTTCTTAAAGTAACCTACCACTTAAAGTTACAAAGATGCACAAATTATTGGAGCTTAAAGTTGTGAACTTGCTCTCACTGCAGTTCGGGCAGGAATTAGGTGGATGTGCTGGTACAACAGGCTCTGGTAACAATTAAATTTACAAGATCAGCTATGCAGCAAAATAAATACATGTTTTAATCATTACATTTTAAATTACTAATATTTTTTTTTAGCATTAACTGGAGTTACATGAAGGATTTATATTTAATAACAAATAAAAATTCATTTATTTAACTAAAAATCTGTAATTAATGAGGTATTCAATAATTAATGAGGAAAATGACCAATACAAAAACTACTAAAAAAATTACATGAACTAAATAAAATTTTAAAACACTGCTTGGTTCAGGATAGAAATGAGAGTATAAGAAACAGACTACAGGTACATTACTTACTCCAGTGAATGACATTCCCATCTGAACACACAGTTTGTGTTGGGTCTAAAGGCTCGAAGAACCCATTTTTCCAGCAGAATCGCTGGTGGAAAGGCATTACAAAATGCTGCTGCTGCTGATCACATTTATGACACACAAAATTGAAAGCAGTCTTCACATTTTATGCTTGCCTCACAACTTCAACATTGTACACAACATTTGCCTGGTTTTCCAAAAAATAATGTAATTATGTACTTTGAATGGTAATACTGGATTTAGAAATATTGTATACCAAGTTTAAAAATGACAAACATCTAAGTGTATTCAAAGATTGACATTAATCATGCATTTCATAATTACATTGAAATTTATCCATAATTACACACTAAAGATGTTATTTACCTTTATCTGGAACTCCCAACTTCGACAATGTCCAGCTAAACAACATTGACCTACGTTCTCCCCATTTAATCTCACTATTTTTTCTTCTGTTTTGCCAATCAGAAATGCTTGCTTGAAAATCATAAATTTCCTCCAGTTCTGCAGCAAGTACTTTGAAATATGGGATTCTAAATTAGTCAGGAAAATCTTCAAGAGCAAATAGATGTAATAAATAAAAGTGTATTTTATACATATTATATAAGCATCTAGAACAACTGACAGCTTTCAGTAATGTCTTAGTTAGACTATGATATATATATATAGTAGATAATAGGTACTAAGATTATATTACATTACATAGTTCAAATAGGGACGTACCAGAATTCAATGATTTTGGTGTTTGTTCTGCAGCTGGTAAATATGTTTGAGTATATGTTGGTACACTAGTTGAGAAGTCAGAACTTTGAATGTGTGGAGGTGAAAGAGAAGCAGGCAGAAGGGCTGTTTGGCAGAAAATCAACCTTTAAGTATGGTAATTCCACAACACTTTATCTATTTTTAATTTGTAAACTATCTACATTTTTTTGCTGTCTATGACCATCGCTGCCCCTATCTCCACCGAACACCGGTGTATTTGCGGCTATGCAAGGGCAGACCAGTATGGCAGCCATGGCCTAATCTGTCATAAGACACAGGGAAAGATTGCCAGATATGAAGCAGTCAATGACATTATCAAAAAAAGTTTGGCTAGTTTGGTTCAGATGTAATACAAACAAAGAGCAACGGTTTCAAGTTCAACAAACCAAAATGTAGGGCTGACAACAGGAAATTATTTTTGACCCAGAGGGTTATTAACACATGGAACTGCCTACCCACCAGAGCTGTAACTGCCAAAACTGTGCTGAATTTCTAAATATACCCTAAAAAAGATCATAAAGGCAAATGGGGGAATTTCGACAAGCTGCGGGCTTCCTGTACTCTTCTAGGCTACTAGAGTTTGTGGCATTCAGGTAAATATCTGTTTTCAAAGGAGAAGTTGACTATAACCTTGGATTATCTATAAACAAATTTTGAATAATAAAACACCAAAAACCTAAATAATTTTAAGTCTGAGGCAAAATGAAATCTACACTAGCAATTAAACCTATCATTATACTATGATATAGGAACACACAAACATGGGTCATGGAATAAATAACTAAATAAAAAATTACCTTCTGATAAGTTTGAACGTTGTGTTTGATTGATTTCAATAATCCTGCAGTAATTTACTCCTTTTCCTTTCTTGTTTGAAGGCTTCAGATAATTTAGGTCCTCAATATTTAAACTTCGCTTCATATATTCACATTTTTTCTGGAGAGCTGAGTTTATTTTCAAATATTCACGATGAAGGTTCTCTTTAGCTAAAATTGCTGGTGTCTGGAGACCTTCTGTTAAAAAAATATACATTCTCAATAGGATACATTATAACTGGAGCAAGAGAAGCTACATTAAATGTTTTGATGTAATTGTCTAAACCAATGATCAAAGTGATAGAAATTATAATGGGATGATGGATTTCAAGCCAATTATGCTGAGCATAGAAAAAAAATTCTGTTGTTATTGTTAAAACAAAGACTTACTGTATTACACAAGGTTGTAAACTTCGATATTAATGTATTATAAAGGCCATAATCAAATGATTTTATAAACAATACCATCATTATTGTCCGGAGTTATTCTTGGTACATCTGGTAAGTAAAGATAGTTTTCAGGAGCCAAGAACGAATCTGCCAAAAAAATATTGGACGTTGTACATTCCAATTTGTTACAATAGCCTAGTACTGCATACTAATACAAATTAAAAAACAAATTGGAAATAATAGCTAGGCTAACCTAACACAATGACATAACATAACACATCTTTATTTGTAATTTTGTCAAAAGCTGATTAAATGTTTTTTTACCTGCTAGTATGCTGGCTGGGGTCGATCTTCCAGGCATATTTATTCTACTGACTTGTGGTCTTAATGTTGCCGCAGTAAAAGGATTTGTGACAGACATTGTACTGCTTTCTGTTTTCATCTACCTATTACAAATACAAATACAATTATGTATTCAGGTAAAGTACATACATACAAGGTAAGATACAAAAGTAGATGGATTTATAGACAGAGCTAGTACATACAATACCTAAAGCCACTATTACGCAAAGTGTTTCGGGCAGGAAAAACACTAAGACTAAAACTTAATACTAAAAGAGATTCAAGTATAAATTGTGTTCAGAAAAAATAAGAAAAAAATGGAAAAGGGAGGGGGGGGGGGGGTGGTGAAACATGGCAGAAAAAAGTAAAATAGAATTTGGTCAACAAACAACATTGTTTTAAATAGAAGAGATGGGTTGACATTTTGGGAGTGAGGTAGGTTACATTGAGTTAATTAGGTAGTACTTAGTTTTTAACTTAAACTGGTTGGGAGAGGTACAGTCTTTAACATAATTGGGAAGGCCACATTCGAGGTTCCTTGATTTGTAAAGCATTTCTAGTTTAACTAAGTCGTACTCTTGGAATATCAAATAGGTATTTGTTTCTGGTGTGGTGCTCATGGGATCTGTTACAACCTTCTAGGAAGCTTATTATAAAAAACATAATTGATAAAAACAACATGCTGCATACTAAAAACGTATTGGAATGTGCATACCAATATGCAGTAAAATATATTCTTCCTACACATAACAAGCAAAACTTTAATACTGCAACAAGTTTTTAAAAATTATTTAACTAAACAGCAATGAAACATTTGCATTCTTTTCAATCAGTAAAATATTACATATGAAGGAATTATTTACATAAATGCCGAGAAAACTTTACATACCATGCCCAAATCTAGGATCTTCTTCTTCTTGATAGTAGGTGCAGTTTGCATGAAGGATTTGTTCTCCCGATGACTGCAAAATCTAGGATCACGTGTGTTATTGTTTTTGAACGAATGATCACATGTTTACATTCATTGCGATGAAACGAACAACTTTTAATTATATACAGCTTTTTATATCAACTGTTTTACTTAAATTATTTTCTGTTATAGGTTCTAAATATAACTAATATTTGCTTCTTTCTTATGCCATTTGTAATTAATGTCATAAAGCTTTATCATCTGAATGCACCAAACTGTGCCTTTTCATATTTCCAAACTGAAGTCGAACACCCGAAAATGAATATATCCATGAAAAATGAATCACGTCCTACTATTTGGAGAATTGTTAGTTCTTTTTCATACTAATATGTCTAGTTTGTGTCATATAAGTATTCATCCCGATGGTTGGTAAATATTGGTGAAACAGAAGGATAAAAGTCAAACATCTGTTAACTTTTCTTTTAAAGTACTGTATAGCTGGAAAATATCAAGGCAAACCTTCGACAATCTGCCGATTTCCTTTCCTCTTCAAGGCTACTATTGTTAGTGTCTGTCACGGTAAACCTATGTAAAATCGGAATTTTTTTTTCAACAGGACTCTGCACTAGAGTTGATGTTGGGAGACGCTCTGCTTCGTGGCTGATGGATTAATATTTGACTGTTGGTCAGGACTTGAGCATTGTTAATTACAGGTACACTCTGTTGGAGCACTAGACGGTCAATGGTCGTCGTTCTTCTTTATGATAGGTTCAGTTTATTGTTTAGTCACGGGAGACATCTCCCGTCAGGCAGGGTGCGATTGCACCTCCACAGATTTATTTATTTATTTATTTATGCATATACAAGAATGTACATAAGGAATGTGAGGATACAAATATGGTAATTACAGTCTTGTAAAGCCACTAGCACGCGCAGCGTTTCGGGCAGGTCCTTAATCTAAGAAAATTTTAAGGAGGTAAATACTTGCAAAATTTATAGACAAAAAAATGATAACAGATTACATGGAATGAAAAAAAAGATGAGAGAAAATTATAGGTACAGTATATTAAAGCACATAGGTAGCTATGATTGATTGCAATGACAGCTTAAAATGGTAGTTGACAACAAATTGGTAGGCACAATACAGCAGAAACAATATAAGATTGATTGCAATGACAGCTTGAATGGTAGTTGACAAAAATTGGTAGTCACAATACAGCATATGGCTAGCACATAAAAGAAGACAGCAATGAACACAATGATAAGGTTGTTTGATATTACATAAAAATTAGGAGATTGGGTAACACTAGGTACAGAGCAAATTTAAAGCTCAGTGTAGGAAACTAAATAGATGAAGTTAGGTACTTTTTGGTTTTGCTTTTAAATAAGGCAAAAGTTTTACAGTTTTTCAATTCATTAGGGAGTGAGTTCCATAGACTAGGTCCCTTAATTTGCATAGAGTGTTTACACAGATTAAGTTTGACCCTGGGGATATCAAAGAGATATTTATTTCTGGTGTGGTGATAATGGGTCATATTACATCTGTCCAGGGAGAGTTTCAGAGCATGGTTTGCATTTAAGAACAGGGTTTTGTAAATGTAGTTGACACAAGAGAATGTGTGGAGGGAGTTAATATTTAGCAAGTTTAGGGATTTAAACAAGGGAGCTGAGTGTTGTCTGAAAGCAGAGTTAGTTATTATTCTGATAGCAGATTTTTGCTGTGTGATGATGGGCTTAAGGTGGTTTGCAGTGGTAGACCCCCATGCACAGATACCATAATTAAGATAGGGGTAGATTAGTGCATAATATAGTGAGAGGAGAGCAGAGTTAGGAACATAATATCTGATTTTGGAGAGTATCTTCTATCTTGAGGTTATCTTGAGATGATTTCGGGGCTTTAGTGTCCCCGCGGCCCGGTCCTCGACCAGACCTCCACCCCCAGGAAGCAGCCCGTGACAGCTGACTAACTCCCAGGTACCTATTTACTGCTAGGTAACAGGGGCATTCAGGGTGAAAGAAACTTTACCCATTTGTTTCTGCCTCGTGCGGGAATCGAACCCGCGCCACAGAATTACGAGTCCTGCGCGCTATCCACCAGGCTACGAGGCCCCTACGAGTATACCAACTGTCTTAGTTATGTGTTGAATGTGGGTGCTGAAGTTGAGTCTCTTGTCTAGGAATAGGCCAAGAAACTTGCCATCATTTTTATTACTGATGTTAATGTTGTCTATCTGTAGCTGAATTGCATTTGATGATTTGCTTCCAAATAAGATGTAGTAAGTCTTTTCGATGTTTAATGTTAGTTTGTTCGTTGACATCCATAAGTGGACTTTTTTTAATTCATTATTCACAACATTATTTAGTGTATGTGGGTTGAGGTTTGAGTAGATAAGGGTAGTATCGTCAGCAAACAATATAGGTTTGAGAATATTAGAGACATTAGGCAGATCGTTTATATATATAAGAAATAGAAGAGGTCCTAAGATGCTGCCCTGTGGCACTCCAACGGTAATTGGTAGAGTGGAAAAAGTTGTATCATTGATGGTTACATATTGGTGTCTGTCACTAAGATAGGATCGGATGTAGTCAAGGGCACGGCCTCGGATTCCATAATGCTGGAGTTTAAGTAAGAGGTAGTTGTGATTAACAGTATCAAAGGCTTTTCTTAGGTCAATGAAGAGTCTAATCGGAAACTCATTTTTGTCAAGGGCTGAGTAGATAATGTCAAGGAGACTAATGATTGCATCATTGGTGCTCTTTTGGGACCGGAAGCCAAACTGGCAGGAGCTGAGTATGTCGAATTTTACGAGGTAGGAATAGAGCTGTTTGTAAATAATTTTTTCAAATATTTTTGATAGAATGGGTAGATTTGATATTGGTCTATAATTGTTTATGTCCGCCGGATTGCCTCCTTTATGGACTGGCGTTACTCTTGCTTTTTTGAGGATATCAGGGAAGGTGTGATACTCTATAGATTTGTTGAACAGTAGTGCTATGGGTGGGGCAAGGGCATGGGAGGCTCTCTTATACACAATGGACGGAATTTCACTGGTGTTCCCTGCCTTGGTTTTTAGAGAATGTATGATGGACACAACATCTGCCGGGCTGATTGGTGAAAGGAGAAGAGAGTTTGGATAGCTGCCTGAGAGATATGTGTTAATATGTGTCTGAGTCTGTGGGATTTTACTGGCAAGATTAGCACCAACCGATGAAAAGAAACTATTAAATTCATTTGCCATTTCTAAGTCAGTTGACGGTATACCCCCATCCTTGTAGAGTTTTATTTTGTTATGTGAGTGTTTTATGCCCGAAACGCTTTGCGTAATAGTGGCTTTAGGCATTGTATGTACTAGCTCTACCTATAAGTCAAACAATCCTTGTAAATATTTATTGTATGTATGTACCTTACCTAAATAAAATTGTATTGTTGTATTGTATTGTTGTTTAGTTCCTAGGATACTAGAGATAGTTTTCCAAGTGCTTTTCATGTTGCCTTTTGCTTCATTGAATCTATTCACATAATATGCAAGTTTTGCCTTTCTTATGATACTGGTAAGCATTGATGAGTACCTTTTAGCTACTTCCTTTGAAACTAGGCCAATCCTAACTTTCTTTTCATATTCATGTTTCTTGTTGATTGAGTTGAGAATGCCACTTGTGAGCCATGGATTGTTTAATCTTTTGTCAGTTACTTGCTTGGTAAGAAGGGGACAATGAATGTTGTAGAGGCTTAGAGTTTTGGAGATGAAGAGGTTAGCTAATGAATTTATATCATGGGTATTATTGAATTCAGAATCCCAGTTAATATTGTAAAGTGCCTCTGTAAGATTGTCTAAAGCTGATTCACTGTGTAGCCTAAATGAAAGTTTCTTGCTTTTTGGTGGTGTTATGTCCATGTTCGCTATGAGAAAGGTAGGATAGTGGTCAGTTGTTCTGTCGTAGATTATACCAGATACAAGGGGAGCTGTTATGTTTGTCCATATGTGGTCCAAGGTAGTGGCTGATGTTTGAGTGACTCGGGTAGGTTTGGTGATTGTGGGGATTAGCATACAGGAGTTCATGCTGTTAAGGAAATAGTCAACTTGAGAGCAATTTTGTTGACCCTTTGCACTTGGTCACTTGACCCGATGCACTTTGGAATTGTCTCCAAAGAATTCTCAAAGAATTACTCATTATTGCTATCTAAGATAATTAGACGAGCCAAAACTAAATACTACGAAGATAAATTTACTCAAATAAAGAGCAACATTAAACAAACTTGGAGCACAATTTCACAAATATTGGGATCAAAGAAATCTTTAAATAACAAACCGACTCTCCTGTCTAATAACGATGGTCAGCTTTCAGCCTCTGATTCTGCTATTGAGTTCAATAGGTTCTTCTCTTCCATTGGTTCATCCCTTGCAAATGATATTCCATCTTCCAGTACTGACATTAAGGACTATCTTACAGGTAACTATCCACAGTCTCTGTACCTAAAGCCTATTAACTCCACTGACGTCAATGAGATAATCCTTTCCCTTACAACCAAGTCTGGTGCCCTTGAGGAGATACCAACTTTAATTTACAAAAAAGCCTCCAGATCTTTAGCCCCTGCTATTGCTTTGCTCTTCAACAAGTCACTTGAACTCCAAACCTTTCCAGATATTCTAAAAAAAGCGAGAGTAACGCCTGTCCACAAATGTGGTGACCCCACAGATGTTAACAACTACAGACCTATATCAATCCTGCCAAACTTGTCAAAAATTTTTGAAAAACTTATATATAAGCAGCTTTACTCATATCTAGCCAAACTCAATATACTTAGCCCTTGCCAATATGGCTTCAGACCCAAAAAAAGCACTAACGATGCACTTATTAGTATGCTTAACTCGATTCATACAGCTCTTGATAAAAAGGAGTTCCCTGTTGGGTTATTTGTGGACCTGCGTAAAGCTTTTGATACTGTCAACCACCATAACCTTCTTCTTAAATTACATCATTATGGAGTCAGAGGACACTCCCTACAATACCTCGAGTCCTACCTTACTGACAGGCTCCAATATGTTTCTGTGAATAATACAATTTCTCCCACCCTACCCATCAACATTGGTGTTCCTCAGGGCAGCATACTTGGCCCTCTCCTCTTTCTCATCTACATTAATGACCATCCAAATGCCTCCCAACACCTCAAACCAATTCTATTTGCTGACGACACAACCTTCATTTACTCCAGTCCTGACCCTCTTGCTCTAAATGCCACAGTAAATACTGAGCTAAATAAAGTCCATCTTTGGCTAACTGCCAACAAACTCACCCTTAACATTGACAAAACTTTCTATATTCTGTTTGGCAATAAATCCTCTAGTCATATAAATCTCAAAATAAACAATACCCAAATTTGTAACAAATTAGATGGCAAATTCCTTGGCATTCTCATTGACCACAAGCTGAATTTCCAGGGACACATTCTAAATATATCAAAAAAAGTTTCAAAAACTGTGGGCATTCTTTCTAAGATCAGATATTATGTACCACGCCCTGCCCTGGTGACTCTCTATTACTCCCTTATCTATCCTTATCTCAACTATGGTATTTGTGCTTGGGGTTCTACTACCCAAAATCACTTACGTCCTCTAATTACCCAACACAAAGCTGCTATTAGAACAATATCCAACTCTGGCCCCAGACATCACTCGGTACCCCTACTCAAATCTCTGAATATGTTAGATATTAAGTCACTGCACATTCTCTCATGTGTATTATACATATATAAAACGCTAAACTATAATGCCAATCCTGATCTTAAAAGCTTCATAGAAGGTTGTAACAGAACCCATGAGCACCACACCAGAAATAAATACAGTTTTGATATTCCTAGAGTACGTCTTAATCAAACTAGAAATGCTCTGCAAATCAAGGGGCCCAGAATGTGGAATGACCTTCCCAACCATGTTAAAGACTGTACCTCTCTCAACCAGTTTAAGATAAAAACTAAACACTACCTAATAAATTCCCTGTAATCTACCTCACTCCTCTATTGTCAACCCATGTCTGTTATTTTCTTTTTTTTTTTTTTTTTTAATCAACACTGTTTGTCAACCTATTGTATTTGTGCTGCTTTTTCAGTCATGTTCCCCCTTTTTTTATCTTTATTTGTATTTGTTCTCAACACTTTTTATTCTTTATGCTCAATTAGTATTAAGTTCTAGATATTTATGTTTTTCTTGCCCGAAACGCATTGCGTAATAGTGGTTTTAGGCATTGTATGTACTAGCTCTATCTATATATCAATCCATTAATGTAACATCACTTGTATGTATATACCTTACCTGAATAAACATCTGAATCTGACATCTGACCCAGGTCAATATTAAAATCTCCTCCCAGAATGAAGTGGTTTTTGTTGAGATTGTTGTTTATAATAAGATTCCTTAGGTTGTCTGAGAAAGAAGCTATGTTAGTATTGGGAAATCTATAGATGGCTCCAATAGTCAAAGAAGATTTAAGGGATTTAATTGTAAACTGAGCAAAAGTATATTCACAGTAGTCATCTCTGTCACTAATAACACTGTTGCAGATAAATGTATCTCGGTAATATATAGCTGTGCCACCACCTTTTTTATTAGGCCTACAGTTATGAATGGCTTTATAACCAGCTAAGTTGTAGAGTTGGGTATAGTCTTTATTTAGCCAAGTTTCTGTTAAAATAATGAACGATAGGTTAGTACCTATTGCTGTGAGTAATGCATTTAAATCGTCAAAATGTTTACCAAGTGATCTAACATTTTGGTTATA
Organism: Procambarus clarkii; assembly: GCF_040958095.1. Lineage (NCBI taxonomy): Eukaryota > Metazoa > Arthropoda > Malacostraca > Decapoda > Cambaridae > Procambarus > Procambarus clarkii. Next base: position 26,392,503 of record NC_091157.1, on the reverse strand, counting down.
AACTGATAGACAGGTGCTATTTTGAAGTTTGTTTTTAGCCTGGTGTGCTGTGAAATACTTGCAATAATGATGATCAATGTGCTGGTTGGTGTAGATATGAGACAGAAGATTTTGATCAGGATCAATATCAGTGTGCATAGGATGCAGAGGGATCACGATACAAGATACACGATAAAGCAAAACACAAGAATAAAAGCAAATACAATAAAATAGTAACAATTTAGAAGTAAAATAAAGATCCAATAGATAGCCAGGGAGGACACAGAAGTTACATAAAATAAAAAAACAAAAAAATCAGTAGAGACTGACAATATAAATGTAAAATAAAAAATAATAAGAAAAATGATAATCATAAAAAAAAAATGATCTTGAAGATAATTAGCTTAGTAATGGTTAATTAACAGGGTAATAAAAAGCCCTAGGTTTAGTGACAAGGGGATTAACTAAGAACAAATAATTAAGAGTATAAAACAGGCAAAGATGACAAACAAAAAAAATAAATAAAAAAATAAAAATAAACACCTTTGGAAAGGAAAGGCAGAGCTTAAGTACACTTTGGTTGTGAGACTACAAATTATGTTCTGGTTATTCAGCTGATATCCCACAGTCATCCAGGAAAGAAGTGAGGTGTGCTTCAGTGGTTATGACATAAGTTTTTCCAGAGTCAGTCTTCCTAGCTTCCGATCTAGATCTCCAGTATCATCTATTGATACTGGTAATGGCTCAGAGAGGGCATCCACTTACGGGCTATTCATGGCTGTGCCACCTTTTGGGTGGCTTAATCTTCATCAATCACCAATCAATCAATCTATTGTTTAGTGGCCAGTATTATTCAGTTTATTGGCCAGTGCGTTGGCATCAGTTCTCATTGACGAACGAGCAAAAATTAGAAGGATTTAAATCGTAATTTAAATAGTTATCTCATTCCTTCTTTCCTTTGAATGTCAGTGACTGTGCTTCTGCTATGCTTAATTGCCTCAAAAGCGGCCAATTTTCATGATACCTTAAATTATAAAGGCAAAATTTCGGCTGAGAATACAAGTATAAGCAAAATTGACTGAGTATCCGCAAAAATTAAGAAAAGAAAACAGCACACCCGTTACATTAAAGAAAACGTATTCCTCGTTTCGGGGAGAATATTCTAGGGAGGCCAGCCGGTAACTGGAACAGCCCGGTAAGTGCATTTATGTACTAAATACGTAAGTATGTAAATGTACTTATTACACTTAGTATTAAAACGTACTGTCTATTCGGAGGATGGGTTGCTCAATCATAAGTCTAGACTGTAAAAATAATCAATCAATATTCATAGAAGGCTACCATGCTCAGGGAGCATGGCAGGGCGATGGGGGGGGGGGAGTGAAGCGCCCACCAAGACAGCCCGGGGCACTTCGTGTTTGTTTACAACTGAGTGAACAAGTGACGGATCCTTAGCGAACATTACCAGCTCAAGGACACCTTATCTAATATCTTTATCACCAGTGAGCACTCTCTAGAACTGGGGGAGTACCTGGACAATATCTACAAGGAAAATCCTAGAACATTTATATAAAATAAGAGTGTATAGTGGAGATCACAGTGACACGGTTTCCACCACCTTCATTCCTAATCTTTATCAACTATCATTCTTCTGCAACTGCAGGGACAATCACGTAGCAACGCTACCAGATCATCATACAGCAACGCTGTGGCAAAATATCGTGCCCAAACTCAACAAGAGAGAGTTAATCAGTCTGGCTCCTTGTCAGACAGGCACCCCGACTGGCAGAGAAGTATATTGAAGGTTATTTGGTATATGATTGGCCAATTGTATGCTTGTGTGACTTTAATATCCTATAAATCTGTCTGTTGGTTAAAAAGCGAGGCAACGCCTCATTTTTCAGTACGTTTATTAAAATTGTAGTGTAGCTGTGAATCTTATCCAGCACTAGCTAGACTCGTGAGTGTCCATTGTGTCAGAAAAGAATTCAGCCGCAATAAGTAAAGAACCTCATAAGTGTCCATAGTGTTGAAAGAGATTCAGTCAAGCTAACTGTACCTAATCATAAATTGAATATAAATACATTGCATATATACTTGAATATATAAATTAAGTTATCAATTGCTTGTTTAGTTATTTTTAAGTTATCATATAAGTTCATTTAATTGAATTATTTCTAGTACTTAGTTAACAGTATTTAGACTACAATTAAAAGTCATTTATTATACTTTTACAATTTAATTTGTTGTTTATAGTATAAGTACATATTGGCTGTTAATAGTTATGGTGCTAGGTTAGACTATGTATGTTTAAATCCCTGATTTAAACAGAGCCAGTGTTCAGTCATACAACTGAATTTATTAAATCTTATCCTTGTATAAAATATAAGCTGATGTGAGATCCCTGTCTACAGGTGGACTGGAACTTCTATCAACTAATTCACCCCACCTGTCCCTTACAGCCCACAATCTGTCATTAGGAAAAGAGGAGCTAGGATTTACAACCCTAGCTAGAGATTTTAATTAAATTAATTTGCAGACAGTAAATTTTTAATTTAGTTCAGTACAAGTCACTGGTAGTCTCCTCTTATATCAATCCCAGCAGGTTTTTCACACAGAGCGAACAGAACACTGGGCGCGTGATCCTGTGGTCCCGGGTTCGATCCCGGGTGCCGGAGAGAAACAATGGGCAGAGTTTCTTTCACCCTGATTCACCTGTTACCTAGCAGTAAATAGGTACCGCGGTGTTAGTCAGCTGTCACGGACTGCTTCCTGGGGGTGGAGGCCTGGTCGAGGACCAGGCCGCGGGGACACTAAGCCCCAAATTATCTCAAGATAGGAGACCTAGATGCTTTAGATATTAGTTACCATAAAATCTATTCTTCCCTCTTAAAGTTTGATGGATTGTGTGTAACTTCTATTATTAGGTAGATCATTTTCCATTTAATTCTCTCAACAGTTTACTGAGCAAAATTTTCAGTCCCACTCTTGCACTGCATTTAATACTTAGACGTATTACCACGGCCCATCCTCGACCGAAATAGATCAGTGTAAAATAATTGGTATCTTCTATATTAATTGTTCCGTGTTTTCCTCATACATTGAGGTTTGTTAGTGGTTTCATTTATTTTTGTCTGTCGTAAACTCAAACCCAGGTTCGTTTTGAATACAACATTTACCCTACTGTATATAATTAGCCTCATGAAATTGTTAACTTCATACAATCTATTTTTCCCCACCTAGACCCTTGAGGTGTACCAATAGGTTTGTACTGAAAATTGGTTACTCTTGGCAATAAACGCCCTAGACAAACCTGCCCATCATCTACAACTCATAACCTCAAATTAAGTTCCTAACCCAGAATCATTACTTCAATACTCCACACCCGGTTAGTCTCTCATACAATACTCTCACATTGCAGACTCGACTGGAGTCAACAAGATCACATCGGGTCCCCATATTAGGCTGGTTTCTCTGTCACTTCCACAAGCAGATAAGGAGTACTTGATGAAACCGCGGCTTCCACAAGACTGCCCTCCAACTGGTCATAACATTCACCACCACACCCAGCATCCCAAGGACGCTATAATTACATTAAATGTATATCTATATGTTTCCACGAACTTTGGATCAACCTTTGTGACCTCTTAGCTGTAACATTGGCTTACGTGACCTAAGGCTGTCTTAATCTTTGACCACACCTCGGTGTGACCACAATCTGACTACTCGTGTGTGTTACCACTCATTTTCCTACACCATTTGATAAGTGATGTAGTTCTTGATTCACTACGTCATACTTTCTTCTATGTTGTATATTGCAACAGTACATCGACCTAATTCACGTTGAAGCGACTACAACAACAGCCGCAGCTTCCAATGGTCATAACCATATCACTATTACTGTGGTGCCTACAACAGTCCTACGCACTTAACTCTGTCAGCAAAAGCTGCTACATGCCTACCATGAAAAGTATATCGTGTAGCTAGCATACATGGTATTCTTGCTAATGAAAGCTTTCCAATTATTCATTAATGGAATTGCATTACTCGTATAATACCTTTGTCATTGCAACTATATTTAAATTCCTGTTTGTTTGTAGCTCGGTGGATACTGTTTACCGAGAAGCGGACAGTGGGCTTGATCATATTGCGTCACACTATTTCTTATTAACTTTATCCCTTGCCCGCGGAGAATATACCCAAACACTTGCATTTGTAGAGCAGGTTTTGCCTAACCAGCGCATGTGCCAAGATCGCAACACATCTCCAGACTTTTGTTGTGATGTTGATCTACATGTAGATTCAAAGCGACATTTTCCTTTCCTTAGTATATTTAAACACTTTTTGGGGATGGTTATGTAACGTATGATTGTTACGTCGTTGGGTAGATTAGATACACATTGTTTAGTGAGTTTTCATATTTATTTATTAGTCTTGATTACAGTAGTCGGTTGGTGGCATTATCGTAAACGTTCAGACGGAGCTTGGAGCAGAGCAGAGAGCTGAGTGAGGCCGGAGTTGCGGAGCTCTATGTGGGAGAGCGTCGCAGCTCGATTGGTAATTGCCAGTGTCTGAACTCGGGGAGCGAGAACGTTGTAGCTCGATGTGGTCGTAGTCTGCTGTCTGCTCTGTGTCGAAGCTGTAGCGTCTTGGGTCAATTAGATCTGTACACGCTGAGTGCTACATTGTTAACTGTGGAAATTGTACTGTTCGCTATTCCTCATATCGCTTGCTTATATGGTGACTACACCTCGGCACCCTCCAACAAGATGAGAAGAGTATTACCGGTAATTGGGGGAAAGGACTGTAGCTTCTGTAATTAGTGCTAATTAGTTATGCTATTAAGATTATGAGATAATGGAGCGAGTATAAGATTAACTCGCTACAGTTATAACTGCATTCTAATCCTTTTATATTTCCTGAATGTTTGCAAATGTCCCTTACATATATGTACTTGTATAGATATATATATATACATTTTAAAGTTTTATGCACTAGTTAATTTGCTCGAAACATACTTAAAATGGCTTTTCTATTGCAGGTGTGTTGGAGCTGCAGGTGTGTGCAAGGGCGCTTCAGGTGTGTATGAGGGAGCTACAGGTAATGTCCACCGTGCCCTCCACATGGCCACTGCTGTTAAAACCACTTGTGTCGCAACACTTGGGGAGCTCAGGTTACAATACATGAACACATTGCAGGTATGATATGTATACAGGTGTGTGAGGAAACTACAAGTATGTGAGGAAGCTATAGGTATGTGCGAGGGCGCTGCAGGTATGTGCGAGGGCGCTGCACGTGTGTGAGGGAGCTCGGGTTCCAATACGGGAACACATTGCAGGTATGATATGTATACAAGTGATGTAGGTTTTAAATCACTGAGGACAACATTGGTTTTATTAACATCAATTCAGAAGTTTCGTATCATAGTGATTAGACATCAGCAAGAGAACTCGGAGAGATTTTACTAGTCATGTATTAATGATGAAGATGCTGTTGATGATGTTCGAAGACTGACAACAACAGTAGTATCTACTGAAAATGTTTAAAATATTAAACTAAATATTTTCAAGCATAGTGAAGGTCAAGCGGACATAATATTCAATTATTAATATTCCTTTAAGTGACTGGTGGTGTTATACGATACGTTTTTAAAGCCATGTGTATATTATTCCAATATGTATGAATCTCGTAATCATGGAATTATTTTGATAGAGCATGAACAAATCGGCAACAAGAATACAAACATAAGAACATAGGAATGAAGGAAACTGCTGAAAGGTCTATTGGCCCATACGTAGCAGCTTTAACTTATATCCACCCAAACTCCAGAGATCCTACGTCTGTTATGTTACCCAGTAATTTGTTCTACAAGTCAACAACCCTGTTACCAAACTAGTATTTACCCAGGTATTTCTTAAATCTAAACTTGTTCAATTTATATCTATTATTTCGCGTTCTATTCAGTGAAATATATAATACCTTATTAATATCTCCCTTATTATGCCTTATTATAGACTCGTTCCTCTCAATGTTTGCTGATGATGCAAGAATTATGAGAAGAATCAAAACAGATGAAGATAGACAGAAACTACAGGATAACCTGGACAAACTGGAAGAATGGTCTATAAAATAGCTGCTAAAGTTCAACTCAGGAAAGTGTAAGGTAATGAAATTAGGCGAAGGGAGCAGGAGGCTGAACACAAGATACCATCTGGGAGGTGAAATCCTGCACGAGTGCAATAGAGAGAAAGATCTGGGGGTTGATATCACACCGAACCTGTCCCCAGAGGCCGACATCAAAAGAATATCATCAGCGGAATATGCTAGACTGGCCAACATAAGAACTGCCTTTAGAAACTTGTGTAAGAAATCGTTCAGGACCCTGTATACCACTTATGTCAGACCAATCCTGGAGTGTGCAGCTCCAGCCTTGAGTCCATACCTAGTTAAACACAAGACAGTTAGAGAAGAATCAGCGGTATGCCACCAGGCTTGTCCCGGAGCTGAGAGGTATGAGCTACGAGAAAAGGCTAAAGGAGCTGAACCTCACGTCTCTGGAAAACAGAAGAGTAAGGGGAGGCATGATAATTTCCCTGAGAATTTTGTAGGTGGTTGACAGAGTGGACAAAGACAAACTCTTCAGCACGGGTGGGAACCGAACAAGGGGACACAAGTGGAAACTTAGTACCCAGATGAGACACAGAGGCTTTAGAAAGATTTTTTTCAGTGTCATAGTAGTTAATAAATGGAATGCACTAGGCAGAGATGTGGTGGAGGCTGACTCCATACACAGTTTCAAATATTGATATGATAGAGCCCAGTAGGCTCAGGAACCTGTACACCAGTTGATTGACAGTTTAAAGGCGGGACCAAAGAGACAAAGCCCAACCCCCGCAAGCACAATTATGTGAGTACAATTAGGTGAGGTGAGTACCACACACCTTTCTCTGACGAAAGAGCAGAGTTCAACCACAGCATGCACAACTAGGGGAATACAACTAGGTGAATACACACACACACACCTAAAAAACATTATATTAAATAAAAAAAAATATATTAAATAAAAAATAAAACATGCTTCAATACGACGGCCAGGTGGTTGCGCCCGTCAATACGACGGTCAGGTGATGGCACCCGTCAATACGACAGTCAGGAGATGGCACCCGTCGATACGACGGCCAGGTGATGGCACCCGTCAATACGACGGCCAGGTGATGGCACCCGTCAATACGACGGCCAGGTGATGGCACCCGTCAATACGACGGTCAGGTGATGGCACCCGTCAATACGACGGCCAGGTGATGGCACCCGTCAATACGACGGTCAGGTGATGGCACCCGTCAATACGACGGTCAGGTGATGGCACCCGTCAATACGACGGCCAGGTGATGGCACCCGTCAATACGACGGTCAGGTGATGGCACCCGTCAATACGACGGCCAGGTGGTTGCGCCCGTCAATACGACGGCCAGGTGATGGCACCCGTCAATACGACGGTCAGGTGATGGCACCCGTCAATACGCCAGTCAGGTGATGGCACCCGTCAATCCGCTGGAGGTTCCAGCATTCCGTCACCCACAACTTCACTACTGTAACCAGCGCCTGGGAGCCTCGTCAACATTCTCAAGGGCCTAACACCAATGGATGGGAACTATCAGGAGAAAGTGCAAAGCCATTACGACTATATAGCACTTGGAAGGCATCAGGATAAGGATTTGGCCTGGGACGGGGAAGGGGATGTGTGGAATGGTGCCCAACCACTTGGATAGTCGGGAATTGAACGCCGTGCAGCAAGACGCACGACCGTCGCTCTACTTTTTAGCGCAAGTGGATTTAATTTGGGTTTGTCCTTATAATGTGATAATTATGAAGGAAGAGGATTACTTAATTTATGTTAAAACTAGTTCTCACATTTTGAAGACAAAGTCACTTTTCTTGAAAAATGACTAGGAACATAATTGTTAAAAATTTAGTATTTTACGTATTTTCTTTCCTTTAGAATTGATGAAAGTCAAGTCAGCTTGCAAATACTTGTGACTTGGGTCTTCACTGATTTCCATTCTCTCGTAATAACATGTGATGTTTTCGGTGTTCCTTACTTGGCTAAGATAGAGGATGGCCTTTCTTTCATTTATTTCCTTGACCCTCATACAGGCTGGTGCTTCCACATGCGACAGCCTGTAATTGTCTGTAACACAAAGAGTTGCCTTTAAGTTATAGGCAAGGTTTCCCGTTATGCCTAGCTCCTCCTCAATGATGTTATAGACGTCGGTGTCATGCTCTACACCGACGTTGATGCCTCCAGATTATATCACTTTCTGCTGGATAGCTTCGTCCAGAATAATCTTCTCTGACCCCAGAATGTTGACGAGACTGAAGATGCCTGGCGCTGACGCCAAGATGTCAGCCGCGTCAGATGGCATAATATTGCCTGCATTTAGTACAACAACTTTACCTACAGCGTCAGAGGTCAGCGCCACCGCTTCACTAATGGCCTGACTAATTACTGAACAATGCTGGGAGACGAGCCACATCATCTACGTCGTTATCGAAAATACATCCAAACTAGTACTCTATAAATCCTGTATTTCAGACCGCAGGTTCGATTGTTGCAGTTAAGCTGACTTGTACTAGCCTGTTTAGCTATTAATGATAATCATTTAAACGGTAATGTTACGCGGAAGCGACAATTAACACAAAAAGTTTTCAAAACTTTCGTTAATGTTGTTTACGTCAATAATAACAGCGTATTTAAGGACGAAAGTTTCACTGTTTCTTATTTCATAGTTACTCATGTAATTATACAGGTTCCACCTGGGTAACCTGGCAATGGGTTCACAAAACTGACATATTTTCATACCGTTTTCATACATCTCAGCATTACTGGGGTACAAAAAACATTTCGGACACTGTACCTGTTTGTCTGGCGAGACGCACACGAGTCTTGTGCCGATGTCAAGTTTGAAGCTCAAACTGGATTGTTAATTGTTGTGGAAGCTATGTTCCTCTGTAGCCTCCTGGAGCCCCATTTGATCTTGACACTCCAGGTCTTCTTGAGGGAGTGTGGAGTCGTGAGAGGGCAATACCACCGGCAAAAGTTTACTAAAGCCCCTACATCTTGTAGCGTCGAGCTCCCTCACGGCTTTTGTTAGTGCCTGTGAGTGTGACTCGTGGTCTTGGCTCCCGAGCGGATTTGATGATACACTTATTAAGCAGGTAGTAGTTTTAGCGAGTTCGGCGGTGGTCATGTCTTTGTAAGGAAGAAGTTTGAAGGCAGCGCTCATCAGCTAATGCTGGCGGGTGAAGTCGAGGAGCATGGTGCCTGAGAAACTTTTGACAGAGTCGGTATTATTATCTGTATTATCATCACTATGACCGCTCTCCTTGATATTAATTTCGGTATTAATATCATCATTATTCCCGCTGTCCTAGGTATTAATTTCTATATTACCATACATAGTGGCATTAACGGAGCCAATATTTGTGTCTGGCCTGGAAGATTCAATCTGGTCCTTATCGTTGTCCATATCTTTCGACACTGACCCTGAAGACTGGTCTCTCTCAGACTCCCCTCGGAAACAACAACACAACACTCTCACAATTTTCTTAATCACTGATAAACACATTTTTGATGCGAGTAAATACGTTTTAATTACCAAAATATATAGGCACAGTACAATCATCACATCTATAAATCAACTGCATAATTTAGTAAAGTTAGAATGTAACGACTAAACCACATATCAGAAAGTTGAGAAAGGACAAAGCTTTGGTCCGTCCTGGACAATCATCGATTCTTATAATGTATTGATAATGAACATGACATTCTCAGCCACGTTATTGTCACTCATCGTATGATAACTTACAATGTACCAACCTGTTTGTGGAGAATATTGTTTGGTGGTAGACAGCAGGTAGAATGCTGGAGAGTTCGGAGTAGTTGGTAGTGAGAGTTGTGGGGAGGTTGTTAGAGTTGTGGGGAGGTTGTTAGTGAGAGTTGTGGGGAGGTTGTTAGTGAGAGTTGTGGGAAGGTTGTTAGTGAGAGTTGTGGGAAGGTTGTTAGTGAGAGTTGTGGGAAGGTTGTTAGCGAGAGTTGTGGGGAGCTTGTTAGCGAGAGTTGTGACGAGGTTGTTAGCGAGAGTTGTGACGAGGTTGTTAGCGAGAGTTGTGAAGAAGTTGGTAGTGAGAGTTGTGAACAGTTGGTAGTGAGAGTTGTGAACAGTTGTTAGCAAGAGTTGTGAACAGGTTGTTAGCAAGAGTTGTGAACAAGTTGGTAGTGAGAGTTGTGAACAGTTGTTAGCAAGAGTTGTGAAGAAATTGGTATATGCTGTAATCATCTTGCATTACTCTCTCATAGGCTTCAGATGCGACCAAACTGGCATCAACTATGACTTAAATTAATTAAGATGGAGGGTAGAAATATCCTAATCTTCTCTATTGTTTTGAGATGCATCTTATTGTCTCATTAAACTTTCTTGAACTTGAATGACTTAAGATTTCGTCGTTACTTGCAAGTCACATAAGTCACTCAGATATCTAATCATAGTGTTTAATGAATTATCTAGCTCTAATAGTCGCTTACCTAGTGCAGCGTTATGACAGATTTGTGTGTGTGTGTGTGTACTCACCTAATTGTGCTTGCGCAGGTTGAGCCCTAGCTCTTTGGTCCCGCCTCGCAACCGTCAATCAACAGGTGTTCAGGTTCCTAAGCCTATTGGGTTCTGTCATATCTACACTTGAAACTGTGTATGGAGTCAGCCTCCACCACATCACTTCCTAATGCATTCCATTTGTCAACCAGTCTCACACTAAAAAAAAGTTCTTTCTAATATCTCTGTGGCTCATTTGGCACTCAGTTTCCGTCTGTGTCCCCTAGTGCGTGTGCTCCTTATGTTAAATAGTCAGTCTTTATGTACCTTATCAATTCCCTCGAGAATCGTGAATGTGGTGATCATGTCCCCCCTAACTCTTCTTCTTCCAGCGAAGAGAGGTTTAATTCCCATACTCTCTCCTCGCAGCTCATATCTCTCGGCTCGGGTACTAGTCTGGTGGCAGACCTTTGAACCTTTTCCAGTTTAGTCTTATCCTTGACTAGATATGAACTCCATGCTGGGGTTGCATACTCCAGGATTGGCCTGACATATATGGTATACAAAGTTCTGAATGATTCCTTACACAAGTTTCTGAATGCCGTTCTTATGTTGGCCAGCCTGGCATATGCCGCTGATGTTATCCTCTTGATATAGGGTGCAGAGGACAGGTCTGGCGTGATGTCAACCTTCAAGTCTTTTTCTCTCTCTGATTTTTGAAGAATTTCATCTCCCAGATGATACCTAATATAGATACGTATTGTGGGTGTGTGTACTCACCTAATTGTGCTTGCGGAGGTTGAGCTTTGGCTCTTTGGTCCCGCCTCTCAACCGTCAATCAACTGGTGTACAGATTCCTGAGCCTACTGGGCTCTATCATATCTACATTTGAAACTGTGTATGGAGTCAGCCTCCACCACATCACTTCCTACTGCATTCCATTTAATAACTATTCTGACACTGAAAAAGTTCTTTCTAATGTCTCTGTGGCTCATTTGGGTACTCAGCTTCCACCTGTGTCCCCATGTTCGCATCCCTCCAGTGTTGAACAGTTCATCCTTATTTACCCAGTCGATTCCTCTGAGGATTTTGTAGGTTGTGATCATGTCCCCCCTTACTCTTCTGTCTTCCAGTGTCGTAAGGTGCATTTCCCGCAGCCTTTCCTCATAACTCATGCCTCTTAGTTCTGGGACTAGTCTAGTTGCATACCTTTGGACTTTTTCCAGCTTCGTCTTGTGCTTGACAAGGTACGGGCTCCATGCTAGGACCGCATACTCCATGATTGGTCTTACATATGTGGTGTACAAGATTCTGAATGATTCCTTACACAGGTTCCTGAACGCCGTTCTGATGTTAGCCAGCCTCGCATATGCCGCAGAAGTTATTCTCTTTATGTGGGCTTCAGGAGACAGGTTTGGTGTGATATCAACTCCTAGATCTTTCTCTCTGTTTCATTAGGTACTTCATCTCCTATTCTGTATCCTGTGTCTGGCCTCCTGTTTCCACTGCCTAGTTTCATTAGTTTGCATTTACTCGGGTTGAACTTCAACAGCCATTTGTTGGACCATTCACTCAGTCTATCTAGGTCATCTTGTAGCCTCCTACTATCATCCTCTGTTTCAATCCTCTTCATAATTTTTGCATCGTCGGCAAACATTGAGAGGAACAAATCTATACCCTCTGGGAGATCATTTACATATACCAGAAACAGTATAGTTCCAAGGACTGACCCCTGCGGGACTCCACTTGTAACTTCTCGCCAATCTGAGACCTCACCCCTCACACAGACTCGTTGTCTCCTGTTGCTTAGGTACTCCTCTATCCACCGGAGTACCTTCCCTTTCACTCCAGCCTGTGTCTCCAACTTTCGCACTAGCTTCTTGTGTGGCACTGTATCAAAGGCTGTGTACTCACCTAGTTGTGCTTGCCAGCCTGTGTGTGTGTGTGTACTATAATGTTGTGGGCTGGAGTTGTGTCGTTGATCCTTCTCTATGGACAACCCAACCCAAAACTCGGTAGAGTGCTTATACTTTACCAGGAGATCACACTGGGCACTTCTGGCTCTTGGAGAGGGGCTCAACGTCACACGTTTAAGGGATGCGGCTCCAATACTTAGCCTCTCTGTCACATGCACACACCCACTCGAGCCGCTGTGACTCCCCACTCTCTCCTTATGTGATATGATCTCCTCAATCCCCTTTGATTTATTAGTATTACCTTCAACCCTGTCCACAGCAGTGGTTCTTGGTTCTTTCTCTCTCTCCTTCTTTCCTACTTCCTGGGAAGCCTCACTGGGACAAGGGCAAACACTAGCAAATTTGAATACATTTACTGGACGAAGCACATACACAATACATACACACACATGTAATAATAATAAGGAATCCTACACTCTATACTATTTCTGTCAGGTTGCACTCCAACACCATCAGAACTCTATCATCTGCTTATCAAGTCGTATCCTATCTCCTGATTTATCACCTAATACTACCAACCTCCTCAAGTAGGTCAAGTCTTATAACACAATGTTGCACTCTCAGCAAGAGAATATATATATATATATATATATATATATATATATATATATATATATATATATATATATATATATATATATATATATATATATATATATATATATATATATATATATATATATATACATATATATATATATATATATATATGCAGAAAATCCACAGAGAAATATGAAATGAGGTGAACGTTTCGGCTTTGTTAAAGCCTTTGTCAACACCAGATTGACTGCTGTCAGTCAGTCTGGTGTTGACAAAGGCTTTAACAAAGCCGAAACATTCACCTCATTTCATATTTCTCTGTGGATTTTCCGCATAAAATGATCAGTGTTTTGTGATCGTCAATTGCATATATATATATATATATATATATATATATATATATATATATATATATATATATATATATATATATATATATATATATATATATATATATATATATCACGAAAATAAACACGTGATTAAGAATGTGACAATGTCAGACCACGGAGGAAAAATGAAACAGGAAATTTCCTGTTTCCTGTTTACTTAAGGAAATTTCCTGTTTCTTTTTTCCTCCGTGGTCTGACATTGTCATATATATACATATATATATATATATATATATATATATATATATATATATATATATATATATATATATATATATATATATATATATATATATATATGTATATATATATATATATATATATATATATATATATATATATATATATATATATATATGTCGTACCTAATAGCCAGAACGCACTTCTCAGCCTACTATTCAAGGCCCAATTTGCCTAATAAGCCAAGTTTTCATGAATTAATGTTTTTTCGTCTACCTAACCTACCTAACCTAACCTAACCTAGCTTTTTTTGGCTACCTAACCTAACCTTACCTATAAATATAGGTTAGGTTAGGTTAGGTAGGGTTGGTTAGGTTCGGTCATATATCTACGTTAATTTTAACTCCAATAAAAAAAATTGACCTCATACATAGGGAAAAGGGTTGCTTTATCATTTCATAAGAAAAAAATTATAGTAAATATATTAATTCAGGAAAACTTGGCTTATTAGGCAAATCGGGCCTTGAATAGTAGGCTGAGAAGTGAGTTCTGGCTACTAGGTACGACATATATATATATATATATATATATATATATATATATATATATATATATATATATATATATATATATATATATATATGCAATTGACGATCACAAAACACTGATCATTTTATGCGGAAAATCCACAGAGAAATATGAAATGAGGTGAACGTTTCGGCTTTGTTAAAGCCTTTGTCAACACCAGACTGACTAAGGAGAAGGGAGAAGGAGGATATATAGGCCGACACCTGACCAACCCATCCCTAGGGTTGGTCAGGTGTAATTAACCAAAAACAGGTATAGCTTAGCTTAGAATGGTCAAAGAGGATTAAGAGGATTTTATAATCACGTCCCTAAGGCGAAACCAAAAATTATTAACTCATTGGTGGTACCTTATGCGAGTGGACTTGAAAAATTGTCTCTGATTTTTAAGAAACTTAATATAAATTTGGTGTTCACTAATAGTACGATCAAATCCAATTTAATAAAAAACTCCCCTGATACAGCAGGTTGTGTGTATTCGATTCCCTGCAATGATTGTGATTCTGTGTACCTTGGACAAACAGGAAAGTCCTTACAATTGCGGTTGTCACAACATGCTTATAGTATTAGAACTGCCCAAACGTCTAATGCATTGTATCTACATACGAGTTTATGCGATCACAATATTAACTGGAATGGGGCAAAAAGCATTACCAATTGTGGGGATATCGTGGAACGGAATTTGATTGAGTCTGCTCTAATCAGTCAGTGTCCAAATCTTCTTAATGTTAGTACTGGAATGTACAAACTTGATCCATTTTTAAGTTATAATATTGCACAACAGTTTAAGAAACAACTCTGATAGAGAGGCTTACAATGTCTCATTATAATTGTATATTTATATATTGTATGTTCATGAGGCTTTTCTTTAATCTTTCATCCTTATTCTCTGACCGCTTAATCCTCTTTGACCATTCTAAGCTAAGCTATACCTGTTTTTGGTTAATTACACCTGACCAACCCTAGGGATGGGTTGGTTAGGTGTCGGCCTATATATCCCCCTTCTCCCTTCTCCTTAGTCAGTCTGGTGTTGACAAAGGCTTTAACAAAGCCGAAACGTTCACCTCATTTCATATTTCTCTGTGGATTTTCCGCATATATATATATATATATATATATAGATCCTCCTATCAGTCCTAGCGCACATATGTATGTCTCTGCAGATAATCCTGCCAATGACTGTAACTCTATACTTCAGTATAAGTTCTCCTTGGCACAAAAATGGCAAACAATCACTCACCTTTCACTGCGTCTTGCACGGTAATGATAACCAAACACTCTACCAACTCCCTACAAGTAATCAACCAGAACTTCCCTTCCACATCTGGAAGTTCACTACCCTGATCTCTTCAGGTTCTTCCGGGTTTATCTACCAGGATCCTCCGCAGCTCTTCCAGGCTGCTACACCATGAAGTCTTCCTTGAGCAACTATGGTGCTCCACCACTTCTACTAGGGTCCTCCAGCTCTCCTGGCTGCTACACCATGAAGTTTCCTCGAACACAACTGGAGTTTCGCCACTGGTATTACAGAAGCACGTGGCACTCCTCTTCACTGCTTCTCCTCACAGCTCGAGGTCCTACTCTTCCACTACCTTGGAGTCTCATCAACTACTCCCTCTGTGCTGGCTTCGAAGTTCTCAGCAACTTCTTCCCCAAAGACAAACCTGCAACCCATTGACATGCCAATAAAAATGTTTCCTTATAAACACATAGACGAAATAATCCACACATTATGTTTGCATCCAACATCTATCTGCTCTCTACATACTGTGAGAGCGGACTCCCCTGTTTGGGCTGGTCCATGCTACCCCTGCCCGGTGGTCCTCCTCACTCAGGGAGGGTCCTTCACCGCCAGTCAGTTGGCTTCAGGCGGTCGACGGGAGAGGACGTGCTGCTCGTCCCTCCAGCTGTCTCTCTTATCTCTGTCTTCTTATTTAGGCTTTCTGCCTTACCAAAACATGTCTAACTTATCAATAAACATTCGCTACTGTCGCTGGGCACACGACCAACTACAAGTAATCACTATAAACTGGCTTAAATCGTGCTTACCACAGATTGTTTAGTCGAGGGCGCTCTCCCCTCTGATGGCGTCTGATCAGGGCGCTCTCACGGCCCACGATAATGTCTCTGGGCGGCTTAATAAACTCTCCTCGCCGTCCAGGACTTGAGACCAAACGTTCCCAGCTCGATTCCACAGCCGGAACGTCTGCACACTTCCTTTCCCTTGGAGATATAACACTAGGGGTTCCTTTCTGACAGGAGCTCATACGAAGCACAGCTTCCCCTCGCAATGTTGGGTACTCAAGTGACTTAAGCTCCTCTCTAAGCGAGCCTCACACCTCCAGCAAATTATCCAAATATCCTAACCAGTCATTTATGTAGCTCCTTATTCACAGCCCACAATCTCAAATTGTGTATCAAATCCAACCAACTATTTTACGTCTGTGTCTTCACCTTTATCTTTCATAGACCTTCTAGTCAGGTCAGGCTTGATAGAATAATTCTCAGAGGGGAGACTCGTATTTCGGCTACCTGGGATCATAACAGTACTCGCCTATTTGTGCTTGCGGATGTTGAGCTTTGCTCTTTGTTCCTGCCTCTCAACTGTCAATCAACTGGTGTTCAGGTTCCTGAGCCTACTGGGCTCTATCATATCTACATTTAAAACTGTGTATGGAGTCAGCCTCCACCACATCGCTGCCTAATGCATTCCACCTGTTAATTACTCTGACACTGAAAAAGTTCTTTCTAACGTCCCTGTGGCTTCTTTGGGTACTCAGTCTCCATCTGTGTCCTCAGTCTCCACCTGTGTCCTTTTGTTCGCGTACCACCTGAGTAAAAATGTTTATCCTTATCTACCGTGTCAATTCCTCTGAGAATTTTGTAGGTCGTGATCATGTCTTCCTTTACTCTTCTGTATTCTAGTGTCATGCAGCCTGTCCTCGTAACTCATGCCTCTTAGTTCTGTGACTAGCCTAGTGGCATCTCTCTGAACTTTTTCAAGCTTCGCCTTGTGCTTGACAAGGTACGGGCTCCATGCTGTGGCCGCATACTCCAGGATTGGTCTTACATATGTGGTATACAAAGTTCTGAATGATTCCTTACACAGGTTCCAGAAGGCAGTCTGATGTTAGCCAGCCTCGCATACGCCGCAGATGTTATTCTTTTGATGTGGGCTTCAGGAGAATGGGTTGGTGTGATATCAAATTCTAGATCCTTCTCTCTGTCCGTTTCACGTAGGGCTTCATCTCCCATTCTGTAACCTGTGTCTGGCCTCCTGTTTCCACTGCAAAGTTTCATTACCTTACATACTCGGGTTGAACTTTAGAAGCCATTTGTTGGACCATTCATACAGTCTGTCTACGTCTGGCTGCCTTGGACAGTCTGCCGTAGACAGTCTGTCTACGTCGTCTTGTAGTCTCCTACTGTCTTCCTCCATCTTTATCCTCCTCATAATTTTTGCATCATCAGCAAACAATGTGAGGAATGATTCAATACCATCTGGAAGATCCTTTACATATATGAGAAACAGTATGGGTCCAAGGACTGAACCCTGCGGGACCCCACTGGTGACGTCTCGCTAATCTGATACCTCACCCCGCACAGTGACTCGCTGCCTTCTGTTACTTAGGTACTCCCTTATCCAATAGAACATCTTCCCTTTCACTTCTGCCTTCATCTCCTGCTTTCGCACAAGTCTCTGGTTTGGCATTGTGTCAAAGGCTTTCTGGTAATCCAAAAATATGGAGTCTGCCCACCCGTCTCTTTCTTGCCTGATTCCTGTTGCCTGGTTGTAGAATTCAATTAGTCCTGTGAGGCATGACATGCCATCCCTGAAACCATTTTGGTGTTGTGTCACAAAGTTCCTTCGCTCCAGATGATCGACTAGCTTTTTTTGCACAATTTTCTCCATTAGCTCGTATGGTATGCAAGTTAGGGATTCTGGCCTGTAGTTCAGTGCCTCCTGTCTATCCCCCTTCTTGTATATGGGGACTGTGGGACATTTGGGGCTTGAATCTAATTATTTAAATATTAATGTAGTAAATTAAATTACGAAGAACCACCCGCTTTTATAGTAAAGAGGGAAACTGAGAATTTCTGATTAGATAATTCCTAGATGAACCAGTAACTATGGATAAAATACTAGAGAATATGATCATAGAAATAATTAATGGGCTGTATAATTAAATGAATCAAACCCTCAAACACCTACATTGGGGGGTTATTACTGGAACTCAGTACGTCCAGGAACTAGTGTGGTTCGTTCGCTAATCCAAGATATAATAATCTAATCCTATGAATTATAGTGAAACTAATGTCATTACCATGAATGGGAACATAGATTATGAGTATAATAATGATAATCACAATAAACACATGTTAATCCAAAAGAAGCTCTGCATGTAAATAATTCCAGATAATTAGTAAAGGAATACAAAGGAATCTTAGCTTAATGACGATTCCTTTGTGTAAGTCACGACGCTTCCTCTAATTCCCTGGGCTCGGCTGGCTGACGAGTGGGATGGATTAACATGGGAGAAGGCGGCAGGGAGAATTCTTCTCACGTGCTGCAAAACAAATATTTACAGTAGCAACTAATTGAACTACTGAATCTTTATGTTCAAGAAATTAATATTAACAGGAGATAATGGGTAATGACCTGTGGTTTGGTGTTGGTATACGTCGTCATGGCAAATCACCCAGCTACTATTCTACACCCTATACGATGCATCAAATAAGGATAAGATACTTAGCTAATATGGGCACTGTATAAGTTTTAAGATTGCCGAAATTCGCGTCCCAGGCTCTGGCTTCACCTATCCTGGATAATGGCGCGCTTCACTGGCCGGTCACGTGTAGTCAAGAACCAGATTAAAAAGATTCCTTATATTACACCGACACCAGTTGAAGATATTATCTGCAAGGTTGTTCATGCCTCACAGTGGCGACTTTCATCTGAGGATGGATAACATCTACCCTGATGACTGGGCAATGGCGTCTCCTCGTGAGCACGATGCGGACAGGTCTGCTCGAGAGCTTCCATCCACGTGTACTGGCGTGCCCTCCTCACCCACGCCGCGTCTCGCGTTCATTAGACAAATTATTGTCATGAATATTAGTATTTCTCGCATTTGTGCTTGAAATGTTGGAGACAGGAAGGGTTTATTATTTAGAAGAGGGAAATATTATTATTTGCCAATTTAGTGATAGTAAACATATAAGGGAGAGGAATTAATGTCTCTCCATGGCATTCACTTGTGACGTTAACTTTTATTACTAGATAACCGCTATGACTCTAACGCTCTATTCGGCTTTTAGTTGGAGGTCAATTTATCTGTAATTAATTATCACACAGAACGCCTTGGTTATAGAGAATCGAATTTAATTCTCAGATACATTGGATATAATGTGTTTATTGTAATGAAATCTGACGCAATACTGGCGTCGGGTGACGTGAGAATTCTAGCCTACTGCACAGATGAAATTATTAGTACATGAGAATTCTACGTGGTGTTAATTTTATTTACTACAATAATTAGTAGAGTTAGTAATAAGTAATGAGAATACAACAGTGTTGTATTCGGTGTTGGAAATTTCCAACATAACTCCGGGGGGAGGATTCTAGGGTCGTAGTGTACTGTGGAGTACTGACCTATCCCGAAGTGATATTAAGATTAGTGTATTAGTAGGTTAATATGTTAGTATGTTAGTACACACATAACGAACGTCCCGGATTTATCAAGGACTTACAAGAACTTGAGTCTTGCTATTTACATGTCAAAGGAAACATGTCACTTATAGCCTACACAATATTTAAAGATTTAACTCACACAATTTAAACAACAGAATCTACTATGATGGGAATGTCCTGGGTCATAGTGACTGGTAATGATTTGTTACTCGACATCCCATCGCAGCATCATCATAGTTATCTAAGTGGGATGTGAAGGAAATTACTCTTGTTCAGAGTTGTAATAGGCTTGCAAATTCCGCCTACATTGTTGAGCAGCAGCTCTAGTGGGGCGGTTGCTTGGAGGAACAGGATCATTGTCCTCGGAAATTACTGGGGAAACTGGATCTGGCTGATATTCTTGCTCAGTCAGTTCAAGGGGAACCAGCTTCTCTAAAGTTTTTAGAGTAGTGTTGCCTCGGCATAAAACTTTAACTACTCTCAGGACACCTTGATGATCTGGATGAATGGCAACAATTTTGCCTATAGGCCACTCTGACCTTGGTCCATCACTGTCGACTAGTACTAGGTCCCCTGGTTTTAATTGCACCTTATTGTAAGGACTCGAAGCTCCGTAGTGGTACTCTCGTAGAGCTGTGAGGTACTCTCGAGTCCATACCTCATTCCACCTGTTAATAACTCTGGAGAGATGCTGGTAGCTTTCCACCAAGTCTCCTCTGGTCACATGTGACGGGTCTACAGGGTCCTCTTCGGCTAAAGGGATGAGAGGGCTCAGTAGACCTCCATGGATCAAGTGTGAGGGGCTCAGAAGTTCTCTCTGGGTGAAATCATCAGACAGGTAGGTTATTGGACGGTTATTGACTCACGCCTCGATTTCCACAACAATAGTTTGGAGTTCTGAGTAACTGACCTTTTGTCGGTGTAAAGTTTTCCTTAGACACTTCTTGACTGTGCCTACCATTCGCTCATAGAACCCACCTTGCCAAGGGGCTCTCGGTGCTATGAATTTCCAGTGACATTGTCGTCTCTGTAGGACTGACTGTACTTCTGGGTGGTTCCAGACTTCTCGCAAACAACTTTCTCCTGCCACAAAATTGGAACCATTGTCCGATATCATTACTTTAGGACACGATCGGCGGGCAGCAAATCTGCGGAAAGCTTGAATGAAGGCTTCAGCACTCATGTCTGGAGTGACCTCTAAGTGTACGCCTCTGGTTGTAGCACACGTAAAGAGACAAATGTACGCCTTCACTGGTATATTATCTGGGTTACCAGTGAGGAGTAAGGCTCCTGTATAATCAACACCAGTGGTTTCGAAAGGACGAAGATGAACCACTCGCTCTTCTGGGAGTGGTGGAGGTCCTGGGTAAGGACATACTCTAGCGTCGTATCTCTTACAGATTACACAAGATTTAATAATTGTCTTGACTGTCTGACGACCTTGAGGAAGCCAGTACTTTTGTCTAAGGTCGGTGAGAGTATCTAAAACTCCACCATGTAAGGTACCATATTGATGGTGGTGTAAGACAAGAAGTTTAGTGATGATGTGGTGACGAGGTAGGAGAATTGGATTCTTTGTGTCCAAATCAATTTTTGCATGTAGCAAACGTCCTCCACATCGTAGTATGTTATGAGTGTTGGCATCGTACCAGATGCCGAGAGACTTAGTTAATTTATCTGGAAGATTTTCATATTCACTTCCATATGTCTCTTGTTGTGCACGTTTGATCCAGTAGAGGATAGGATTGGGAAACTTATGTCGAATTCCTACCTTAGCAAGGAAATCAAACACGTGTGCAGTCACTCGTAACAATTTGCTTAAGTTAGAATAATGATGAGGATGAATGGCTAATATTCGTTGAGGTTCTGGTTCTTTCATGGGAGTGGTGATATTGGTCACTATGACTTGTGGCTTTTGTTTGGGCCACTGACCACCAACAAGCCATGAAGGTCCATTGAACCACAGCGAAGACTTGACAAGTTGCTTTAATGTTAACCCTCGAGATAAATAATCTGCAGGATTGTCCTTAGTAGGAACATGTCGAAATTTATATCCAGCAGATAAATCATGAATCTCCCTGACGCGATTACTGACGTAAGGAGTTTTGTTGTTATTGTTTCTTACCCATTGTAAGACTGCCTCGTTGTCTGACCACACTACAATCTCACCAAAGTGAATATTATTGAGTGTCTTTGCCAGGCAATGAGCCAATCTTACTCCCACTAGCAATGCAGTAAACTCCATCTGAGGTAAAGATCTCTTCTTGATGGGAGCAACTCTTGCTTTAGATGTGAGCAAAATTGATTGTGCACTGTTAACTAAATAGGCTACTGCGCCATATGCTTTGCCAGAGGCATCGCAAAAAACGTGCAAATTGGTGGGTAAGTTTGGTACTGAAGCATTACGAGGAAATTTCAAAACGCCTAACTGATTAAAATCCGTTGAGAGTATTTGCCATTTGGCTTGTAACTCACTTGATAACGGATCATCCCATGCCATATGTTTCTGCCAGCACTCCTGCATTAGGAGTTTGCCCCTTATTAATATAGGACTAAGTAGGCCTAAAGGGTCAAATGGTTGACTGACAAATGAGAGCTTTGTTCTCATGGTAAGGGTTGAATTATCAGTTTGTACTGACTTGACATTCATCTCGTCAGTACTGGTGTTCCATTCCACGCCTAGAACCTTTAATTGACTGGGTACCTGATAATCTGGAAATTCTTTCTCGATTACCTGGTTAAGCAGTTTATTATTTGAGGCCCATGACTGTAGTGGCATATTGGCTCCTAACAGTTCACGGTTAGCCTCATGGTAGATTTCTACCAGATCAGCTTGATCATTAGTTGTCCCCTGGAAATTGTCGACATACAAGTTGTCGCTAATGTCTGCCTTATAAGGGCTGTTTGATTTCCTCAAATGCGTGTCTAATGTTGCTTGCAAAAGAAACGGTGAGGACGTAGCTCCAAATAATACTGAGGCAAAACGATAGGTGATTACTTCACTGTTAGGATCCAGTGGATCCTTAAACCAGAGGAATTTTGTGTAGTCACGATCTTCCTCCTGTAACCCTACTCGGAGAAAGGCTTTGCTGATATCAGCTGTATAGGCAAAAACACCTGTGCGAAATCGTAACAACACATCATGTAGCCTTTGTCTTAGGCTAGGTCCCGTTTGGAGACATTCATTTAAAGACACACTGCTTGGCTTTACTTTAGCACTGCAGTTAAAGACAATACGAATAGGTGTTGTCAATGAGTCTTTCACCACAGCGTGATGCGGTAAATAATGACCTGTTTTTCGGTCATCGTGTTCAACAACTTCAATGAACTTATTGTTAAGTTGTTGTTGGATAAGTTGATGATACATGTTCAGTTTGTCTGGCTGCTTCTGTAGTCGTGTTAATTGAGATTGCAATTGTGAGGCTGCCATAAAATAATTAACTGGAAGTTGTGGATGATCCAACTTCCATGGGAGTCTTACCCAGTATTGTTTATTTGAGTAGACAACCGTATCCAGGTATTGCTGGTAAGTCCACGTATCATCAGGACTTGGTTGCTCAGGGATAATGCCTAAAGTGTCTAAATCCCACAAACGATGTATTGGTGGGTCAGACTCAATATCCTCAGATATTTCCCTGAAACGTAGGGGTGACTGTTCCAAGCCTAGTCACGCCACGATTACATTATTGGATTGTTGGTTTGTGGACGCTGGACTTTGTCTGAAAAGCACTGGTCCTGTAAGCAATTTGCCTCCTGCGGACGACAACAAATTCATACCATGTTGTCTAGTGCATCCAGTTATAAACTTGTAATAATGATCTGCGCCTATTAGTATTCCAACATCTGTGAGGCAGTCAGAATTTATTTTATAATCTGCTAGCCTCATGCGGTTTCGTTTAAGGTGTCTCACAGTGCGAGCTAACCCTGTGACCTGCAGGTCTGTAGGAATCTTATCCACTACTACCGCTTGGATTGGACTAGTAGAAGATCCTAGTCTTACTAATACTTTAACTACCTTGTAGTCACGAGGTCCACTATTTGACAAGAAACCAGAAATATTTAACCTCACACTTTTGGCAGGTTTTAAATTTAACTCATCTTCCAATTATTGTGTAATGAAGGTTTTCTGTGAACCTTGGTCAAAAAGACCCCTAGTGTTAATTCTAGATCTTCGGTTTATTAGTTTAAGTTGAGCTGTAGGCAAAGTAGTATTATTGCCTGATTCAGTAGCAAGTACATTTACTTCGTGATGTACTTTGCAATATTGCACTGCAGTAGAATTCGTAGAATTCTCTCCAGTGGTCATGGTTGGTGTAGAAGATTTTCCACATAAGGCGTAGTGGTGTACACCTTGGTTACAGCGGTTGCAGGAACGTAGTTGCACTGTACATTTCTTGGGATCATGAGAGCCCATGCACTTGTGCAATTCTTGTAACCTTTTAACCCTAACATTATAAGTAGGATAAACAGAGCATTGATAAGTGGTGTGTCCCTGATTGCAGAACAGACACCTTCTCTGGTTAATAGACTTAGTCTCTTTAGTAGACAAATCATTGGTTATCTCTGAAGGAGACACCGAATATGTACCCACATTTCCACTTCTTTTCCCAGTGGATGGAGCAGGTTTGGATTTATATTTATTAGACTTACTCTGAGTCTGTTTAGGTTTGACTGAAATATCAGTACTAGTTGGTTTAGACTCAGGTTTAATTTTATCATGAGTCTTTAACCTGTTAACTGTGATCCTCAATCCCTCGAAAATTTGGTCAAGAGTGAGAAACTCGGTATTATAATGTGAGCAGAGCTCTGTCAAGACATTTCGAGGTAATTTCCTCTGTAATAGTAACTTGATAGACCATTCTGAAGCAGGTATATTAACTTTAGTACCTAAGGCCTTTACTAGAGACTCTACTTCTAGTCTGAAGCTTTGAAGTGACTCTGGTCTACTATTTGGTGCATTCAGATCTAGCAATTGATAATAGAGGGTAGCAATACTTAACTCTTTGTTGCAATAGTTCAACTTCAGGAGTTTTATAGCTTCCTCATAATTACTCTCATTAGGATCTCAGGATCAGTTTCTACAGTATTTAGCAGATCAAGGTAAGATTGACCTGCAGATCTGACTTGATCAAATTTCAGTTCAGTTACTCTAACTGATGTCTCTAAGTGATAAGAGTCAATGGGAGTATCTTTAGTTAAGCCCTCAGCCTTATTAATTAATCTGGTCAAATGACCTTTAAGGCTACTGTAGGTTCTCCTCAATTGCTCAGGAGTAGCCATGTTGGGCTTAGGTCCAAACTTCATGGTGTTAGTATATGTATTACTAATGAAGCTTGGGTACTTGTTCATTAGTGAACAAGTAACATTAAATGTAGCCTAATTTAAGGTGGCTACTTTATATTTTACCTCACTTGAGGTTGAATGTACCTACCTACCTAACAACAAATAGCTAGATATTTTGTGCACTGTCTGAACTTCACCATTAGTTCTCGTCCGGTTAGGTCATCTATATCACCATCAGAGTTAATGGAGATTATCCAGCAATACACAAAATAGATACACAAAATAATGCATACAAGAGAAATATTATGGAGACACTCCAATCAGAGTTATCTCAAAATTTAATCCCACCCTGTATAGGGTCAGCACAAATAATATAATACATACAACACTGACTAGCTTAGATCTAGTCGTAATATTTCCTAACTAAGAACTATAAAGTTATTTAGTCTGGGCTTGTACCAAATTCAGCACAATCTCAGCCTAAATTCTACCTAATAACATGGGTAAAGATTATTGTGGTGCAGTAAGGTGAATATAGTTGTGCTGTATTTTTTGTTTTTTTTGTTTTATAAGAGTGCTCTTGCACACACAGGTGAAACAATTATGTACAGTTAAGTTTGGCTTGCTAGCCACAGCCGTTTGTGATGGTTGATGGTGTTAATTAACTTGTCAACCACATGCAACCTAGATTCCCCTGACAAGTGTACACCATCTCTGGTCAGGTTCTGTCTGTAAGGTCTGGCTGTAAATTGGATATATGTGGCATCCAATCTCACTCGTTTTTTCAGCCTGAAATTTATGTACTTAGCAGCTCTCAGGTAGTATTCTGGGGTTACTCCCCAACGATTATCTTGACTTGGTTGGCGAGGTTCCACTAATGTGAATACTACCGATTCACTGATGAGCTTGAAAGAAGAAATTATGGCTTTGAGGTGTTTGATCACCTCGGCTGGATGACGAGTGGGGTGGATGTCATTACCACCTAAGTATATAATGGTTAGATGGTGAGGCCACTCTAACGCAGGTGTTAGGGTGGGGTTATTATAAAAGTTATGAGCTGTTGCTCCTGGTGACCTAAAAATTCTCACCTCTGTGTGAGGTATAGGTCTAAGTGTTGTGGGTAATTGGCTATGACCCACTAAAGCTACCTTATACATGAGGTGAAAGTAGCTATATGTTAGTGTGATCTAGGCTAACTGATGTGTTACACGGTTAGTTGACACAATTAATTAAATAGTTAGTCTAGCTTCTATCACACAAGGATTAGTTATTAATGATTAATATTTTAATTATAAATTTAATGCCTATCCGGTTCGAAGGACCATAATGTGGGACATTTGGGGCTTGAATCTAATTATTCAAATATTAATGTAGTAAATTAAATTACGAAGGACCACCCGCTTTTATAGTAAAGAGGGAAACTGAGATTTTCTGATCATTAGATAATTCCTAGATGAACCAGTAACTATGGATAAAATACTAGAGAATATGATCATAGAAATAATTAATGGGCTGTATAATTAAATGAATCAAACCCTCAAACACCTACATTGGGGGGTTATTACTGGAACTCAGTACGTCCAGGAACTAGTGTGGTTCGTTCGCTAATCCAAGATATAATAATCTAATCCTATGAATTATAGTGAAACCAATGTCATTACCATGAATGGGAACATAGATTATGAGTATAATAATGATAATCACAATAAACACATGTTAGTCCAAAAGAAGCTCTGCATGTAAATAATTCCAGATAATTAGTAAAGGAATACAAAGGAATCTTAGCTTAATGACGATTCCTTTGTGTAAGTCACGACGCTTCCTCTAATTCCCTGGGCTCGGCTGGCTGACGAGTGGGATGGATTAACATGGGAGAAGGCGGCAGGGAGAATTCTTCTCACGTGCTGCAAAACAAATATTTACAGTAGCAACTAATTGAACTACTGAATCTTTATGTTCAAGAAATTAATATTAACAGGAGATAATGGGTAATGACCTGTGGTTTGGTGTTGGTATACGTCGTCACGGCAAATCACCCAGCTACTATTCTACACCCTATACGATGCATCAAATAAGGATAAGATACTTAGCTAATATGGGCACTGTATAAGTTTTAAGATTGCCGAAATTAGCGTCCCAGGCTCTGGCTTCACCTATCCTGGATAATGGCGCGCTTCACTGGCCGGTCACGTGTAGTCAAGAACCAGATTAAAAAGATTCCTTATATTACACCGACACCAGTTTAAGATATTATCTGCAAGGTTGTTCACGCCTCACAGTGGCGACTTTCATCTGAGGATGGATAACGTCTACCCTGATGACTGGGCAATGGCGTCTCCTCGTGAGCACGATGCGGACAGGTCTGCTCGAGAGCTTCCATCCACGTGTACTGGCGTGCCCTCCTCACCCACGCCGCGTCTCACGTTCATTAGACAAATTATTGTCATGAATATTAGTATTTCTCGCATTTGTGCTTGAAATGTTGGAGACAGGACGGGTTTATTATTTAGAAGAGGGAAATATTATTATTTGCCAATTTAGTGATAGTAAACATATAAGGGAGAGGAATTAATGTCTCTCCATGGCATTCACTTGTGACGTTAACTTTTATTACTAGATAACCGCTATGACTCTAACGCTCTATTCGGCTTTTAGTTGGAGGTCAATTTATCTATAATTAATTATCACACAGAACGCCTTGGTTATAGAGAATCGAATTTAATTCTCAGATACATTGGATATAATGTGTTTATTGTAATGAAATCTGATGCAATACTGGCGTCGGGTGAGGTGAAAATTCTAGCCTACTGCACAGATGAAATTATTAGTACATGAGAATTCTGCGTGGTGTTAATTTTACTTACTACAATAATTAGTAGAGTTAGTAATAAGTAATGAGAATACAACAGTGTTGTATTCGGTGTTGGAAATTTCCAACAGGGACTACATTTGCCGCCTTCCAAATTTCTGGCAGTTCACCTGTTACCTGTGATTTGTTATACACCATGGAGAGTGGCAGGCACAGTGCTTCTGCTCCTTCCTTTAGTAGCCATGGTGTTATTCCTTCCAGGCCTATAGCCTTTGTCACATTCATCTCTAGCAAAAGCTTCCTTACATTTCCACTGATAATCTCAAATTCCTCTAGTGGTGCCTGGCTAATTATTTCTTCTCTAATATCTGGAACTTCTTGCTCTAATGTGAAGACTTTCTGGAATTTC
The DNA here is from genome assembly GCF_040958095.1 of Procambarus clarkii. Lineage (NCBI taxonomy): Eukaryota > Metazoa > Arthropoda > Malacostraca > Decapoda > Cambaridae > Procambarus > Procambarus clarkii. Next base: position 26,364,069 of record NC_091157.1, on the reverse strand, counting down.
ATATTGAGTTCCTTGCACACTTCTTTGTCATTTGTAGTGAATCTGTCTGCCCCTATCCTCAGTTTCATTACCTATTCCTTCATTGTTTTCTTTCCCCTGATGTGGCTGTGCTGCAATTTGGGTTGGGTCTTAGCTTTGCTTGCTATGTCATTTTCATATTGCCCCTCTTCCACTCTTCTCACCCTGACGTATTAATTCCTGGCTCTCTGGTAACCTTCTCTGTTCTCAAGTGTCCTGATAGTTTCTCCATGCTCTTTTACTTTGTTGCTTAGCCAGCTTACATCTCTGTTTTCACCTTTTATTCTGGGATAAATTTTTCTGCTGCATCCTTGCAGTTCTGCATGATGTATTCCTTCATGTTTTGGGCCGTCTTTCCCCTTAGCTCTGATTCCCATGTTACATCCTTTAGGAATTTTCTTATCTCCTCGTAATTTCCCTTACGGAATGCTAGCCTTTTGCTTTCAGTTTCCTTTTTAGAGTAATTTAGCCCTTCTTCGACAAGATGCTCAAACGTCAGTACACTGTGATCGCTCATTCCTACTGGGGCCGCAAAGTCAATTTCCCTTATGTCGGAGTCATTCAGAGTGAAAACTAGGTCGAGTCTCGCTGGTTCATCACTTCCCCTCATCCTAGTGGGTTCCCTAACATGTTTGCTTAGGAAGTTTCTTGTCGCCACCTACAATAGTTTGGCTCTCCATGTATCCTCTCCTCCATGCGGTTCCTTGTTCTCCCAGTTTATCTTTCCATGATTTAAGTCCTTCATGATGAGCAGATGAGATCGATTTCAACAGGCAGCAGAAGCTGCCCTCTCAATTATGTTATTAACTGCCATGTTGTTTCTGTCATACTCTTGTCTGGTTATATATAAGCTATATATGTGTCTACAAGCTCCCCCCACAAGCTCTCCCCCTCCCACAAGCTCTCCCCAAAAGCTCCCCCCCCCCTACCTCTGAATATTATCCTTTACCTGCAATTTGTTGTTTATGAATTTATAGAATAGACCTGGTTCTGTTTTACATTTGTCTGCAATCCCTTTTTCAAAATATCTTTCTGCCTCTCTCCTCACTGCCGTGTAGTTGTTTCTCGCATCTTTGTATCACTGGTATGTTTGGGGGGTTTGGCCTCTTCCTGTATTGATTCCATTTTTGTGTCTTTTGGTCTCTGGCCCACTAGCAATTTCTGTTGAACCAATCCTGTTTCCTAGTTCTGCATCTCTGTTTTGGTATAATTTTTTTTTGTGCCTTTATCATATATTTAAAAAAACCTGACATACATCTCATTCACTTCCTTGCCTACCAACAAGTCTGTCCAATTATAGTCACTAAAAAAATTTCTAAGGTTCCCATAATCCTGACCCCATCTGCCCTGCAGCCTATCCTACTACTAATGTAACAACGTTATACTGCAACATACATAGGTAAATATCGTGGCCTGTCTAGCCTACTCAAACAAAGGCTAATGGGAGGGAAGTTGATCTACCTTAACATTCCTGGCTCACAACGCCTGTCCCTCGATGGTGTGAGGTTCCCACGCTTCCTGAGTCGGTCCTTGACGATCCAGGAACTTTCCACCAGTCCTCAGGTATAGTGAAGCCTTCGCGTCGTCGCCGAACCACTCCCAGAGATTCAGATATCCCAATCCTGGTTCACCAGTGGGCACTGAACTAATCACTGTATGTACACACTCGCCCCTTCCGCAAGGCGTTGCTCCTTGCTCTACGAACGATGTCGTCCCTCCAAAATCCTCAATGAATGTGACACGGTCACAGCCAGGCCTGCCCACAACACCTTCCAGACCCCTCCAGCATCATGCAGCGCCTCTCCAGCGTCGCCGCCGACCGATTCTTCAAGTTTTGGCATTTTCTGCTCAATGAACTTGGCTTCTTGCCTCTCGGAAGCACAGGGTCTTCAGTAACAATGGTGGGCAGCGATGCCTAGTTTAATCCACTGAGTAAGGCTTGTAGAGCCTCAAATCCTCGAGAGCTGACCGAGAAACGTCCTCTCCCTCTCAGTCAGACGAGAGCTGACGTTGGCGCTGCCAGCCTGCATGGGGAACTCGGTGACGTCACGGCGGGCTCTGATGGGTCGCCCGTGACCTAAGTCACCCAATCCGCACTCGGTTAGCGTCCTCTACAACATGGCGGATCTGCAGGTAGGGGGTACCTTTTCATTTGTATCAGGATGCCACTTTTCCCCTTTTTACTCTGATCCCCCAAGACTCCGTACCAATATAGAAGCATCAAGAGGAAGTATGGGCCAATAAGCCCTTTGCAGTTACTTCCATTCTTCCCTCTCATTTATCCAATTTATACTCATTCCTCCGTTTTCTGTCTTGTGTTGGTCAAAAGTTTGTTCACCTCATCCAAAACTAATGAAACATATATACTCGCATTTCGGTGAGGTGATAAGACAAGCTGTTTAATTAATGTTATCATAAGTAAAATTCTGTTTAATGTTTTCAGGTTACAGTTGTGTGTGTGTGTGTAAATTAAAGTCTTTGAAATTGTAATAAGTTATTACAAAACGCGTTCAAGTGTCACATCAGACTAAAAATAAAAATTAATTTTGGAGAATTAGATTTTCAATTACCATCGACAGTGAAAAGAAACATAAGAAATATTGAGAAAGTAAGTAAGTAATTATCAAAAGAAGGCACCAAACTGGGAAGGCTATGTAGCACCATCAAATGTGCAGAATAATCAGAGGGCACTAAATATCCCCAAGGATGCCAATACGGGAACAAAAACGCGTAAGGCGAACGATATCAAAAGTATCCGAGTCACCAAGAATTCTATTGAGGGACAGGTGACCGCGAGGGTGGTCGGAAAGCAAGACACACGCTCGTCCTGGAAGTCAGGACATTCAAGAAGGACATGCACGACCGTAAGAGGGACAATGCAACTAGGACAATAAGGAGCAGGGCGGTGCTCCATCAAGTGACCATGGGTTAAGCGAGTATGGCCAATACGCAACCTCGCCAGAGCCGTTTCCCAAGCCGGTTACGGTGGTAGGAGGACGGCCACGAGGAAACACAACATTTAAGAGTACGTAGTTTGTTACCAGTAACAGACGACCAAGAAGCCTGGCAACGGGTAAGGACGGAGGAATGGATAACCGGGTAAAAATCGGAATATGGAATACCTTTACGAGACATGGGACAAGAGCGGATAGCTTCCTTGGCGGCAGCATCTGCACGCTCATTTAAAGACACACCAATATGGCTGGGAACCCAACAAAACTCAACCGACTTAAATTTACTGTGAACAAGAAACAGCCAATGCTGGATCTCGACCACTACTGAATGAACCGGATTAAAGGACCCGAGAGCCATGAGGGCACTACGAGAGTCAACAACAACTACAAAGGAGGACTGACAACGAGAAAGCAGGAGAGACAGAGCATAGAGAATAGCATTAAGCTCCGCTGTAAAGATGCTAGTCTCCGGAGGTAAGCGACACATATAAGTGCGATCAGAAAAAACAACAGAGTAGCCAACACCATCTGCAGACTTAGACCCGTCGGTGAAGACAGAAACGGAGCGGGAGTGAGAAGAAAAGTGCTCGAGGAAAAGGCGTTTTAGAACCGTAGGAGGGGTAAAAGCTTTAGTGATATGGGTCAAGGATGTACAAAACCGCAGAAGAGGGACTCTCCACGGGGGCAAAGAAGGAACAACACGAGGAGAAACATCAGAAATACGAACGGAAAGAGAATCCTGTAGGCGAGATAACCGGACAAAGAGGGAGGTGGTGAAGAGGAACAGGAACCGCAGGAGGGGTAAAAGTCAAAGCACGACAGAGGCGAGAGGAAGGATGTTGCAAGGACCGTGCAAGATAGTGAAGACAGTAGCGATCACGGCGGTCCTGGAGAAACAGGAAGCCAGTGTCAACATACAAGCTAAGGATGGGAGTCGAATGAAAGGCACCAGAACTGAGGCGCAACCCAGTATGGTGCAAAGCATCAAGACGGCGAAGAGTAGAAGGAGAAGCAGACGAGTAAGCAGGGCAACCATAATCGAGCTAAGACAGGACGAGAGGGAAATGTAAAGCAAGGAGAGTGCGCCTATCTGCCCCCCAAGAAGTATGGGACAATACCCGAAGGAGGGTAAGGGCCTCAGAGCACTCAACACGGAGGTAAGAGATATGGGGAGACCAAGACAAACGAGTGTCAAGGAATAACCCCAAAAGCTTCGCGGAATCTTTGTATTCAAGGGGATGACCATAAAGTGACAAAGAGGGACGAAGAACGACCCGTTTCCGCGTAAAAGTCATGGCACAAGTCTTAGAAGTAGAGAACTTGAAGCCATGATCGGTGGCCCAAAATATTGAGAAAATTCGTGTTGGAATTATTAATCTTACTTTTTCGGTCATTTTAGCAACATATGTTTACAAGAAAGACTGCTACCAAAATATAGTAATATATTGTTGCATATAGTCCAGGGGACCACTCAGGCTTGTTCGCATAGTAATATATATATATATATATATATATATATATATATATATATATATATATATATATATATATATATATATATATATATATATATATATATATATATATATATGTATATATATATATATATATATATATATATATATATATATATATATATATATATATATATATATATATATGTCGTACCTAGTAGCTAGAACGCACTTCTCAGCCTACTATGCAAGGCACGATTTGCCTAATAAGCCAAGTTTTCCTGAATTAATATATTTTCTCTAATTTTTTTCTTATGAAATGATAAAGCTAACCATTTCATTATGTATGAGGTTAATTTTTTTTTATTGGAGTTAAAATTAACGTAGATATATGACCGAACCTAACCAACCCTACCTAACCTAACCTAACCTATCTTTATAGGTTAGGTTAGGTTAGGTAGCCGAAAAAGTTAGGTTAGGTTAGGTTAGGTAGGTTAGGTAGTCGAAAAACAATTAATTCATGAAAACTTGGCTTATTAGGCAAATCGGGCCTTGCATAGTAGGCCGAGAAGTGCGTTCTGGCTACTAGGTACGACATATATATATATATATATATATATATATATATATATATATATATATATATATGTCGTACTTAGTAGCCAGAACGCACTTCTCGGCCTACTATGCAAGGCCTAATTTGCCTAATAAGCCAAGTTTTCATGAATTAATGTTTTTTCGACGACCTAACCTACCTAACCTAACCTAACCTACCTTTTTCGGTTACCTAACCAAACCTAACCTATAAAGATAGGATAGGTTAGGTTAGGTAGGGTTGGTTAGGTTCGGTCATATACCTACGCTAATTTTAACTACAATAAAACAAAATTGACCTCATACATAATGAAATGGGTAGCTTTATCATTTCATAAGAAAAAAATTCGAGAAAATATAATAATTCAGGAAAACTTGGCTTATTAGGCAAATCGGGCCTTGCATAGTAGGCTGAGAAGTGCGTTCTGGCTACTAGGTACGACATATATATATATATATATATATATATATATATATATATATATATATATATATATATATATATATTTATATATATATATATATATATATATATATATATATATATATATTTTTATATATATATATATATATCTATATATATATATATATATATATATATATATATATATATATATATATATATATATATATATATATATATATATATATATATATATATATATATATATATATTGTTATGATCTCAGCCTACAGGAGAAACGAGTCTCCCCTTTGAGAATTATTCAGCAAGCCTGACCTAACCAGAAGGTCTAGGAAATATAGGGGCGATAACACAGATGTAAAATAGTTGCTTGGATTCAATGAACAATTTGAGATTATGGGCAGTAAATAAGAAAACAGATAAATGACTGGCTAGGAGATGTGGACATTTTGTCTGGAGGTGTGAGGCTCGCTTCTGGAGGGCTTTGACCTCACTTGAGGCCAGACATCGCAGGGGAAAGCCGCGCTCCGTTGAGCTCCCGTCAGAAAGGAACCCCAAGTGCTAAATCTCGAAGAGAAGAGAAGTGTGCAGACGTACCAGCTGTGGAATCGAGCTGGGGATGTGTGGTCTCAAGTCCTGGGCGACGAGGAGTGTTTATTAAACCGCCCAGAGACATTTTCGTTGGCTGTGTGGAGCGCCCTGACCAGACGCCGTCAGAGGGATAGCGCCCTCGACTAGACAATCTGTGGTAAGCACGATATACACCAGTTCATAGTGATTGCTTGTAGTTGGTCGTGTGCCCAGCGACAGTAGCAATGTTTATTGATAAGTTAGACATGTTTTAATAAGGCAGACGGCCTGAAATAAGAGAGTGGAGACGGAGGAACACGGAGCGACATCCGTCTCTTCTGAGCGCTGGCAGGTAACTGAGGAGGCCCAGCTCCTGACGGTGGAGGACCCTCCCAGTGTGAGGCCCGCCAGGTGAGGTGGAGCATGGACCCGCCCAACGGGGGAGTCCACTCTCACAGTATGTAGAGGACTGATAGAGGTTGGAGGCAAACATATTGTGTGATTATTTTTGTTTATGTGTTGAAGGGGAAACATTTTTATTGGAGTGTCGATGAGTTGCAGGTTTGCCTTTTGGGAAGAAGTTGCTGAGAACTTCGAAGCCAGCACAGAGGGAGTAGTTGATGAGACTTCAAGGTAGTGGAGCAGAGGACCTCGAGCTGTGAGGAGAAGCAGTGGAAAGGAGTGTCACGTGCTTCTGTAGGGGTGGTGAAGCACCAGAAGTTGCTCGAGGGAACTTCATGGTGTAGCAGCCCAGAGAGCTGTGGAGGACCCTAGCAGAAGGGTGAAGCACCGTAGTTGCTCAAGGAAACTTCATGGTAGCGGCCTGGAGGAGCTGCAGAGGATCCTGGTAGTTAAGCCCGGAAGAACCTGAAGAGATCAGGGTAGTGAACTTCCAGAGGTGGAAGGGAAGTTCTGGTGGATTACTTGTAGGGAGTTGATAGTGTTTGGTCGTCATTAGCGTGCAAGACGCAGCGAGAGGCGAGTGATTGTTGGCATTCTTATGTCAAGGAGTGTTTTATACTGAAGTTTAGAGTTACAATCATAGGCTGGATTACCTACAGATGTATGAGTTCTAGGACTAATAGGGTGATCGATTGATCATTGTTGTGTATCAAGGAACATTTATACTGATATATGTTATTGCATTCACATGCTGATTTTCTTTGTACACATTTATAGATACATATATATGTTCTCTTGCTGATGGTGCAACAGTGTATGTAGACTTGATCAACTTGGGGAGGTTGATAGTATCAGGTGGTGAACCAGGAGATAGGATACCACTTGATAAGCTGATGATAGAGTTCTGATGGTGTTGGAATGCAACCTGATTGTAATAGTATAGAGTATAGGATTCATTATTATTATATGTGTGTATGTGCTTTGTCCAGTAAATGTATTCCAATTTGCTGGTGTCTGCCCTTGTCCTAGTGAGGCTTCCCAGGAAATAGTAAAGGAAGAGAGGGAGAAAAAAAACAAGAACCACTGCTGTGGACAGGGTAGGATGGAAGATTAGTAAGTTAAAGGGGATTGAGGAGATCATATCACATAAGGAGAGAGTGGGGAGTCACAGTGGCTCGAGTGGGTGTGTGCACGTGACAACGAGGCTAAGTGTTGGAGCCGCTTCCCCTAAATGTGTGACGTTGAGCCCCTCTCCATGAGCCAGAAGCGCCTAGTGTGATCTCCTAGCGAGGGATAAGCACTATACCGCATTGTGGGTTGGGTTGTCTGCAAAGGAGGAACGACGACAACACCACCAACCAACACAAACTATAATAACATATAATAAATAAAAATATATATATAAATATATATATACTATATATATATATATATATATATATATATATATATATATATATATATATATATATTTATATATATATATATATATATATATATATATATATATATATATAAATATATTTATATATATATATTTATATATATATATATATATATATATATATATATATTTATATATATATATATATATATATATATATATATTTATATATATATATATATATATATATATATATATATATATATATATATATATATATTTATATATTTATATATATATATATATATATATATATATATATATATATATATATATATATATATATATTTATATATATATATATATATATATATATATATATATATATATATATATATATATATATTTATATATAAATGCAGGCACACAAGATTCCCTGCTAGAAGACCTACAGCTGGTGAAGACACGGGGGGAGTCCATGGGTCTCGTTCTTAACCCCTCCAAGTGCGAAATTATTGCATCCAGTGAAGTAATCATTAGAGCAGTGAAATCAGTTCTACCAGAAGCCTCAGTCATTAAACCTACCGACAGCACACTACTCGGAGCACCTCTGGGCCACAATGCCATTGCTGCAGTCCTTGACGAAAAGTTTAGAGACCTAAAGAGGATGGAAGAGAGAATTGGGGACTTGGACTCCCACGATGCCCTCTACCTTCTCACAAAGTGCCTTACCTTGCCCAGGCTAACATAATTCTTAAGGTGTGCACCAACTTTTGGCAACCCACTTCTAAATCAATATGATGAGCTCCTCAGGTCAATATTCAGGAAGGCGCTCAACCTAGATTTAGATGACAGTCAGTGGGACCAAGCAACACTACCAGTGAGATTTGGAGGGATAGGCATACGAAAGGCAACTGAGGTAGCACTTCCAGCATTCTTATCCTCATGTACAGCAGCCAACGAATTGGTAGGGCATATCCTACCAGAGCGTATGAGAGAGACAGCGGGAACTCATGATCAAACGTTCATCGAAGCAGCCAGACAATGGGACACCATTGCACACCCTCAACCCCGACCACAAGTCCCAAAAGACCACAAGCAGGCCCACTGGGATAGCCCCATAATGGAAAAGACTGTCACAGCAATGATTGACAACGCTGATGCTGAAAACAAAGCCCGCCTCCTAGCGGTAACAGCACCCCACGCCGGGGATTTTTTATTTGCTGTGCCCAATGCAGCCCTGAGAACTCGCCTCAGTCATGACGCTCTCCGCATTGGAGTTGCCCTTCGCCTTGCCGCCCCCATCCTCACCGAACATAGGTGCATCTGCGGAACTGCGATGGCAGACCAATATGGTCGTCATGGTCTGGTATGTCGTAAATCACAGGGTAAAATTGCAAGACATGAAGAAGTCAACGACATCATCAAGAGGAGCCTCGCCACAGCCCGCTGCCCGGCACAAAGAGAACCACACTTATCCAGACCTAACGACCCTCAGAAGCGCCCTGATGGGGTCACCTTGCTACCTTGGAAGGATGGTAAGCAAGTGGTATGGGACTACACGTGCGCTGCCACACTGGCCAGTACCTACCTCCACTACAGCACACGTGAAAGCGGTGGTGCTGCTTCTTTCAGGGAATCGCAGAAAATTATTAAATACAGAGGTCTAGCACACTGCTACAGCTTTGTTCCGATCGGCTCAGAGACCCTCGGTTCGTGGGGAAAATGTGCATTGAAGTTCCTGAAGGAATTGGGGGACAAATTGATCAGCGCTACAAAAGACCAGAGAGCAAAAAGTTTCTTGTTCCAGCGCCTCAGTATTGCGATTCAGAGGGGAAATGCCTGTTGCGTCTTGAGCACTAGTCCAACTTCAGAGGAATTCGAAGAAGTGTTTGACTTGCAACAATGATCGAACCCGTCTGGGACATTCATCAATGTTTCCCATTGTTGTGTTTTTCAAGAGATCCATAACCTTTAAGCACCTTTTTGCATTATTATTTTTGTATCAACCCATGTATATCTTGTAACCATCAAATGCATAATAAAGCACAAAAAATAAAAAAGGAAGGGGGTGGTAGGAGAAAAGCACACAGAAACTGTATTGGAGGGGATCTAAACATTCCCTCTAATGCGTTATGCGTGGTTTCCTCCGAGGCTATGGGTCCCCCTTCTTCCAGCTGGAGGTGGTACTCCCTTCCATTGTAAATATATATATATATATATATATATATATATATATATATATATATATATATATATATATATATATATATATATATATATATATATATATATATATATATATATATATATATATATATATATATATATATATATGTCGTACCTAATAGCCAGAACGCACTTCTCAGCCTACTATGCAAGGCCTGATTTGCCTAATAAGCCAAGTTTTCATGAATTAATTGTTTTTCGACTACCTAACCTACCTAACCTAACCTAACCTACCTTTTTCGGCTACCTAACCTAATCTAACCTATAAAGATAGGTTAGGTTAGGTTAGGTAAGGTTGGTTAGGTTCGGTCATATATCTACGTTAATTTTAACTCCAATAAAAAAATTGACCTCATACATAATGAAATGGGTAGCTTTATCATTTCGTAAGAAAAAAATTAGAGAATATATATTAATTCATGAAAACTTGGCTTATTAGGCAAATCGGGCCTTGCATAGTAGGCTGAGAAGTGCGTTCTGGCTACTAGGTACGACATATATATTTTTATATATATATATAAATATATATTTATATATATATATATATATATATATATATATATATATATATACATATATATATATATATATATATATATATATATATATATATATATATATATATATATATATATATATATATATGACAATGTCAGACCACGGAGGAAAATTGAAACAGGAAATTTCCTTAAGTACTTTCGTATATTAAATACATCTTCAGAAGGTGAAGATCTTCTGAAGATGTATTGACCTTCTGAAGATGTATTTAATATACGAAAGTACTTAAGGAAATTTCCTGTTTCAATTTTCCTCCGTGGTCTGACATTGTCACATTCTTAATCACGTGTTTATTTTCGTGATATACACACACACATATATATATATATATATATATATATATATATATATATATATATATATATATATATATATATATATATATATATATATATATATATATATATATATATATATATATATATATATATATATATATATATATATATATATATATATTTATATATATATGTCGTACCTAATAGCCAGAACGCACTTCTCAGCCTACTATTCAAGGCCCGATTTGCCTAATAAGCCAAGTTTTCATGAATTAATGTTTTTTCGTCTACCTAACCTACCTAACCTAACCTAACCTAGCTTTTTTTGGCTACCTAACCTAACCTTACCTATAAATATAGGTTAGGTTAGGTTAGGTAGGGTTGGTTAGGTTCGGTCATATATCTACGTTAATTTTAACTCCAATAAAAAAAATTGACCTCATACATATATATGAGGTCGGGTTGCTTTATCATTTCATAAGAAAAAAAGTATAGTAAATATAATAATTCAGGAAAACTTGGCTTATTAGGCAAATCGGGCCTTGAATAGTAGGCTGAGAAGTGAGTTCTGGCTACTAGGTACGACATATATATATTTATATATATATATATATATATATATATATATATATATATATATATATATATATATATATATATATATATATATATATATATATGTTTCATTGAATATGACCGCATATTCTGTATTTATTATAATAAATACAGAATATGCGGTCATATTCAATGAAACATGTTTGAAAGAAAACCTGCTGCCAGTATACACCAATATATATATATATATATATATATATATATATATATATATATATATATATATATATATATATATATATATATATATATATATATATATATATATATATATATATATATATATTATTAAATATGACCGAAAAAGTAAGATTAATAATTCTAACACGAATTTTCTCAATCTTTCGTACATTACGGTTCACTGTTGGAGGTAAATCAAAAATCAATTCTCCAAAATTCGTTTTTATTTCTAGTCTGACGCGACACGGGCGCGTTTCGTAAAACTTATTACATTTTCAAAGACTTTAGTTCACAAATACACAACTGAATAGAACTTACGTATCTCCGATTTTATATCTACATTTGAGTGAGGTGGAAGGGGTGATGTGGCATTAACACAAGACAGAACAAAATGTGGTATTAATAGGGTATTAATTTCATCAACACAAGACAGAACAAGAGTATTAATAGGGTATTAATTTCATCAACACAAGACAGAACACGAAGCAATGGATATTGAATAGAAGTGTTTGTAGAAAGCCTATTGGTCCATATTTCTTGATGCTTCTATATTGGAGCGGAGTCTTGAGGTGGGTAGAATATAGTTGTGCAATAATTGGCTGTTGATTGCTGGTGTTGACTTCTTGATGTATAGTGCGTCGCAAACGTCAAGCCGCCTGCTATCGCTGTATCTATCGATGATTTCTGTGTTGTTTACTAGGATTTCTCTGGCGATGGTTTAGTTGTGGGAAGAGATTATATGTTCCTTAATGGAGCCCTGTTGCTTATGCATCGTTAAACGCCTAGAAAGAGACGTTGTTGTCTTGCCTATATACTGGGTTTTTTGGAGCTTACAGTCCCCAAGTGGGCATTTGAAGGCATAGACGACGTTAGTCCCTTTTAAAGCGTTCTGTTTTGTGTCTGGAGAGTTTCTCATGAGTAGGCTGGCCGTTTTTCTGGTTTTATTGTAAATCGTCAGTTGAATCCTCTGATTTTTGTCTGTAGGGATAACGTTTCTATTAACAATATCTTTCAGGACCCTTTCCTCCGTTTTATGAGCTGTGGAAAAGAAGTTCCTGTAAAATAGTCTAATAGGGGGTATAGGTGTTGTTAATAGAAACAATATAGGATATTGTTAATAGAAACGGAGTCTTGAGGTGAGTAGAATATAGTTGTGTTTATATAGTTGTGTTTAACCACAACTATATTCTACCCACCTCAAGACTCCGCTCCAATATAGAAGCATCAAGAAATATGGACCAATAGGCTTTCTACAAACACTTCTATTCAATACCCATTGTTTCGTGTTCTGTCTTGTGTTGATGAAATTAATACCCTATTAATGCCACCTCACCCCATCCACCTCACTCAAATGTAGATATAAAATCGGAGATGCGTAAGTTCTATTCAGTTGTGTATTTGTAAACTAAAGTCTTTGAAAATGTAATATATATATTTATATATATTGTGACGGTAACGCGTTGGTGTTCGGCTGTTTAAGGCTAGGGGTATGGCCTCGTCACATAGTTATAAAAAAAAAATAGAAAAAACTGGAACTTCGTCTGTGGTAAGGTAAGGAGAAGACACACAAAACACAAGTAAACTTTAACAATGAAATTTTAATTACGTTAAATAAATCAAAACATGAAAAAATGGACAAACAAATTCGTATAATAAAATCAATCAATCAAAATAATAAGAATAATTAAATGACACAATGAAAAGTTACGTTAAGACAAAATAACAAGAAGTGTAATACAAAATAAAGGTAAGGTGCTGGAATATTGGCTTTAAGCTACCACCTCTCTCAGTATACGCTAACGTTTAGCCGGGAGGAGTGGTAACTGCGAAAGCACAGAATATTCTGAGGTCTGAGGTCGTGGCGACCCCAGACATCAAGTAGTATGGGGGGGGCGAGTGCAGTTGCAGCCAGGCTGGTGACCAATCAGCGGAGCCGGTAGTAAGACTGGTAGTTTGGCGGTTTGAGTCTGAGCAGGTGTCCCTGGCTGCATACGTTTTGCTCTCTGGCAAACCTTGCTGGTGTTGTTGTCGTTGTTGGACATTTCTTCCATAGTAGTTTTATATAATTTCAACGACGTAATTGTGGAGGGAAGAGCAGGCTCAATCTCTTGAAGGAGATTATCGTCACAACTCTCCCCCGAAGCCTGCGGTTCTGGAAGAAGTACGTCGTTCTGTTGTGGAGTATGAGATGGAGTTGCTTCTACTTCATAAACTCTGGAGAGATCATGGGCTAAGATGTTGTCAGACTCTTGGTATAGCGTGTCTCCAGGTTGAATTTCTGCAGGTAGCAAGCCCATAGTAGAAGACGTTGAGATGAGAAGTGGGCATGCTGCAGGAGGTGTAGGGTGGTGTGGTCCGTATTGATGGTGGACCGAGCACTTTTCAGGTGTGGAGTGAAGTGCTGAAGCTTCAGGATGAGGAAGAGTAGCCCCTTGCCAATTGTTCCGTCGTTCCTTGTAGCAGTAGTCGCTGACAGGTGTATTCTTCTCGCCTCGTTGCTGCATCACGACACCACCAACGTCGGTACCCCTGGCGTCGACATGGAGGATGAAGGGCTTATCTGACGAGGTGAGAGTGGAATTAGAATAGGGCAAAGGAGCACGATTATTATCCTGAAAGCATTTGGGAAGATCATTAAGGATTTCGGAATTAGAAAGCGCTGACTCCTTGTCAGTGCTTTCGGGAGGAGAAGCTGGGAAGGTCTCACTGTGGATGTAGGGTTCTGTGAAGGTAGAACAATTAGTCAGGACAGTGGGAGGAGTACCATTATATTGCTTCAGGAGGTTGACGTGGCACAGCTGGGTCTTCCGCCGCCTATCTGGAGTCTCTATTACGTAGTTGTTATTATTCCTGCACTCTTTGACGCGGTTGGGTCCTGAAAATCTGTTTTGTAAAGGTGAACCTGGGATAGGGAAATAGGCAAGGACGAAGTCTCCCGGCTTGAATTTTCGTACTTTGCTGGTCTGGTCATAATGAGTCTTCATTCTCTCCTGGGCTTTCAATAGATTATTATGGGCAAAACGGTGGACTCTCTCTAGAATGTGTTGAAGGTTTTGAAGAAACTGGGGTAACTGGGGAAACTTCTGATGCTCACTGAAGGTGGCATCTCGGAGAGAGTCTTTGAAAGCCTTAAGGGGAGCACGGCACTTACGGCCGTAGAGCATCTCATAAGGAGATACTCCTAGGGACTCATTGGGGAGACTTCTGAAAATACACATTATAAGGTCAATCTGCTTATCCCAATCCTTCGAGGTTTCACTACAAAACTTTTTCAAGAGTGCTTTGATGGTCTGATGACTACGTTCAAGAGAACCCTGTGAAGCAGGATGATAGGGGCTGGACAATACCTGTTTGATGTTGAACTCCTCCAGTGTCCTTTTGAAGAGATCAGTGGTGAAGTTGGTACCACAGTCACTTTGAATCTCCCTGGGAAATCCGTATTGAGTGAAGATCTTCAATAGATGTTTGATAACCGTAGCAGCCGTGATGTTCTTCACTGGAACTGCTATGGGAAATCTGGTGGTAGGACACAGGATGGTTAGGATGTAGGCGTTACCCGAACTGGTCCGAGGTAAAGGACCAACACAGTCTATTATGAGTCTGTGGAAAGGTTCCGCAGGCACCTGTATGGGAATCAGTGGCGCTCTGGGAATGGAGATGTTCGGTTTGCCTGCCATCTGACATGTATGACACTGTTTTACGTACTGTTTGACGTTATTTACCATACCTGGCCAGTAGTAGTCTTGACGAATCCCATGGTAAGTCTTGTTGAAGCCGTAGTGGGAGAATGCTCCGTGGGCCAGGTGTAGAATAGTGGGCCGCAGGCTGGTGGGAATCACAAGTTGTTCGATGTTGGCCCAATCGTCCTCCTCCTTCAGTTTACTGGGTCTATATCTACGGTAGAGCAAGTCGTTCTCTAGGAAGAACCCAGGAATACTGTCGGGTTGAGTCTCAGCCTGGAAAAACAATGGTGTTAAAGTAAGATCTTCCCTCTGCAACTTACGGAACTCCAACTTGGTCAGATGCGGGGGGAAGTTTCTGAGGGTCTTGAGGGACAGCGGTAGCAGTAGAGTCAGCTGGCTGTGGACGTGCGGCTTGTGCACGGGTGGTCACGAGAACCGGAGGAGAAACTTCATCACTCTCTTGAACCTCTGCTGGAACATACTCTAGAATAGGGTTTATTGGCACAGAGTTACACACCTGGGGTTTGTCCATGACGATCAGGTTGGTCGGTTGCAGGTCTTCTGCCAAGTCGTTGCCTAGGAGAAGTTGCACTCCAGGCATGGGAAAAGGCTTTTCCCTGACGGCGACTTGGACTTCCCCGTTCACGTAGGGACAATCCAGGTGGACTCTGCCGAGAGGGTATGGAGTGGTAGCAGTGAGGTCAGTGATGAAGACAGTTTCTCCGGTGTAGGTGATGTTGGGCACAGCCGACTTCAAGATGATCGATTGAAGAGCCGCTGTGTCCCTCAAGATCTTCAATTTGAAACGTCCCTCCGGATTTGAACCGTTGGCAGAGACAGTTCCAGTATACAGGTGGTTACTGAAAAGAGAAAGATCATTAACATCAACACCAACATTCATCACGGGCTTACCGGACTTAGGAGGAGTTGGTTTGGGTTTTTGTTGGTCAGTGATTCCCTTGTATTGAGACTTACCACACTTGTCTATGGTATGTCCATAGAGTCTACAATACTTGCAGTACAGTTGTGAACCAGCTTGATCGGGGCTCACCTTCTCGTAACTGTACCACGACTTCTTACTGGAGGATGGTTCGGGTGTCAGCCGGTGGATGAGGCTGTAAGTGTCAGCCGACTTAGCACACTTAAGGTAGTCGGTTTCTTCTTTATCTGCTAAGTAGAGGCGGACAGGAGGCGGCACACGCCTCAAGAATTCTTCAACAAGCATCAGGTTGACAAGTTCTGTAAAAGTAGAGACATGTGCTGCTTCCAGCCATTTCATGAAATACCTCCGTTTCGTGTTAGCAAACTCGAGGAAGGTAGTGGTATTTGCCTTCAGGTGGTCACGGAATTTCATTCTATAACTTTCGGTGGAAAGTAGGTAGGCGTCCAACACTGCTTGTTTCAGAGTGTGGTAGTCATTCTCAGACGCCAAAGTACTGAGTGTGACTGCAGCTCTACCTGTAAGATGGACTCTGAGAAGTGTGGCCCATTGGTCGACAGGCCAACTGAGTTGATTAGCAAGAGTTTCAAAGGTGGTGAAAAACACATCAACTTCTGCTTCTACAAAGGAGGGCATTAACTTACTTGCATGTGATATATTAAAACTGACGGGAAGATTGGCAGTAGCTTGCTGGCGTTGAGTGAAGTGTGAAGTTTCCAAGGCGATTTCACGTTGACGACACTCTAGAGCCAGAGTCGCTTGTTGCTTGTCATGTTCGCGTTGTATTTCCAACTCGCGTTGTTTGGTTTCAAGCTGTACTCGTTCACGTTCACGGAGTAATGCGACCTCACGTTCGTGTTCTTCGCTCCTCAAAGCGGCCTCGCGTTCTTGTTCGTTTCTCCTCAAAGCAGCCTCGCGTTCTTGTTCGTTTCTCCTCAAAGTAGTTTCACGTTCTCTGAGGGTGATTTCTCGTTCTTGTTCTTCTCTCCTCAAAGTAGTTTCACGTTCTCTGAGGGTGATTTCTCGTTCTTGTTCTTCCCTTCGTATGGCAGCTGCTTCTCTTTGCTGCTCACGTTCAATCTTGGCCTGCTCTAGTTTGAGTTTCAGCGTTGCCAAATCAGTTTTATCTGCAATATAGTAAGTTTCATGAGTTTCAGAGTCTATCTTACCTTGCTCTAAATAGTAATCCAGCAACAGGTTGTGTAGGTCATTTTTGTTGGCTTGGTAGGGAACTTCTAGTTGATACTCATGTGCAAGAGTTTGTAATTCAGTCTTCTTGGCACGACTTAAAGTCCCTATTTCACCTGCTGGATTTGTACGGAAAGCTTGGAGACGAAACATGGTGAAATTAGCAAATAAAGGTACACGAATATTCAATAGTGAATGTCAGAAACAGGACAACGTGGCAACTGGTACCTATCCTGTGTGATCTTTAACAATTAAAGTTAAGTAAAAGATGTTAAATGATTAAATTAAATCAAGGGCGCAGGAAATCTTGTACCCGGTACTCATGTAAGAGGATAAGGGCAAGAAAATCCTACTAACAAATGAAACAGAGTTTCGAAAACAAATGAAACAGTTAAATGCTTCAAAAGTAAAATTGGTAGTCCAAGGATGTAGGCATACCTTGCCAAGTCTCTATAGGACATAAAGCAAGTTTTTCCTACTGAATTTAATATGATACTTACAGAATTAGCGAACTTTTGTGCTCTGAAAAGTAAGCTAATTCCCTACCGTTGTATGTATCATCATCTCTGACTGACGTGTAGGGGTGCGAGGTGTCAACTGGTGACGAGAACTGCTGCTGAGGTCCCAATTCAGCAACTAAAGTTCGAGCTAGAGGAACTATGGCCCTCTTTGTCCTCCTACAGTCAGATTGCAGAAGATTGGGTACTCTTGACCCAGGGCAGACCACAGTACCAGGGTACCAATATGATGATCTGTCTAAATGAGAAATATTCAAGGGACATAGATGGTAAACACGAGTAATAACACGGAGGGAGAGATGACCAATTAAGAGTATGACTGCAACCTACAGTCACCACGTAATCCAAAGTTGTCTCACCTTCACCATATGTTACTCTCGTAATGCACAATACACCGCACCTTATAAAAAATGAAATTGAATATGAAAAATAGTAAAGCTACGTTAACAAAGTTAAATACGCTTACCATAAATTACCACTTGGCACCAGTACCTGAGTGAAGCTCCCGGACAGGCCCCCATATAACTTGTGACGGTAACGCGTTGGTGTTCGGCTGTTTAAGGCTAGGGGTATGGCCTCGTCACATAGTTATAAAAAAAATAGAAAAAACTGGAACTTCGTCTGTGGTAAGGTAAGGAGAAGACACACAAAACACAAGTAAACTTTAACAATGAAATTTTAATTACGTTAAATAAATCAAAACATGAAAAAATGGACAAACAAATTCGTATAATAAAATCAATCAATCAAAATAATAAGAATAATTAAATGACACAATGAAAAGTTACGTTAAGACAAAATAACAAGAAGTGCAATACAAAATAAAGGTAAGGTGCTGGAATATTGGCTTTAAGCTACCACCTCTCTCAGTATACGCTAACGTCTAGCCGGGAGGAGTGGTAACTGCGAAAGCACAGAATATTCTGAGGTCTGAGGTCGTGGCGACCCCAGACATCAAGTAGTATGGGGGGGGGCGAGTGCAGTTGCAGCCAGGCCAGCGACCAATCAGCGGAGCCGGTAGTAAGACTGGTAGTTTGGCGGTTTGAGTCTGAGCAGGTGTCCCTGGCTGCATACGTTTTGCTCTCTGGCAAACCTTGCTGGTGTTGTTGTCGTTGTTGGACATTTCTTCCATAGTAGTTTTATATAATTTCAACGACGTAATTGTGGAGGGAAGAGCAGGCTCAATCTCTTGAAGGAGATTATCGTCACAATATATATTTATATATATATATATTTATATATATATATATTTATATATATATATATATATATATATATATTTATATATATATATATTTATATATATTTATATATATATATTTATATATATATATATATATATATATATATATATATATATATATATATATATATATATATTTATATATATATATCCTGTTAGCAACCCCAATGTCGGCAACTGGCACGCGTCTATATATATATTTATATATATATATCCTGTTAGCAACCCCAATGTCGGCAACTGGCACGCGTCTCACACCACACGCCCTCCGAATTGCTGTGGCCCTCCGCCTTGCTGCCCCAATCCACACCAGATATAGGTGTATTTGCGGCGAGGTGGTGGCTGACAGGTACGGTCACCATGGCCTACTCTGCCAAAGCACAGGGGGATGGCACTCGAGGCACAGTGAAGTTAACGACATCATCAAGAGGAGCCTCACTACAGCTGGATGCCCAGCTGAAAGAGAGCCCCGTTACCTAACGCCCCGTAACTCTGATGCTCTTATTGGTCGCCCGGATGGTATCACAGTGAACCCCTGGAAAAATGGCAAGCAGTTGGTATGGGACTACACGTGCGTATCAACCCTGGCTAACACCTACATTAACCTCAGTGTTGCACAACCAGGTGGCGCTGCCACCCACAGGGAAGCAGCCAAATCCCGTAAGTATAGAGAACTGGATCACCACTACAATTTTGTCCCCATTGCTTCTGAGACGCTCGGCGCCTGGGGTAAAAGTGCTACCAGTTTTTTGAAGGAACTGGGTTCTAGGCTCATTGAAACAACAAGGGACCCGAGAGCTGCAAGCTTTCTTTTCCAGCGCCTCAGTGTGGCGATACAGAGGGGAAATGCGCACTGCATCCAGGGTTCCTGCCCGCCATCTGAGGAGCTGGAGGAACTCGACAACCTATGACAACCATCTTTGTAACCCATATGTAACTCCTTTTTTGTAACAAAGTTCAAATAAAGTAAATATATATATGTACATACAAAAGAATGGGGGTGGTAGGAGAAGATAATATTAGTGTTCAGTGAGAGACCACAAGGTCTCCTCTGAATACTTTTTATTTTCTTCTCCGAGGCTATGGGTCCCCACATTGGCACCAGAGGTGGTACCCTCACAAACTTTTTTATATATATATATTTATATATATATAAATATATATATATATATATATATATATATATATATATATATTTATATATATATATTTATATATATATATATTTATATATATTTATATATATATATTTATATATATATTTATATATATATATATTTATATATATATATAACTGAAAACTCCCACCCCAGAAGTGACTCGAACCCATACTCCCAGGAGCAACGCAACTGGTATGTACAAGACGCCTTAATCCACTTGACCATCACGACCGGACATAATGAGGTGATAGCCGAGGCTATATGAACCACCCCACCGCCGGCACTCGGATAGTAATCTTGGGCATAGCATTTTACCAAATCACCTCATTCTTTGGGGCACACGTGAGGAACACAAATGCGAACAAGCCTGAATGGCTTGTTCATTATGCCCGGTCGTGATGGTCAAGTGGATTAAGGCGTCTTGTACATACCAGTTGCGTTGCTCCTGGGAGTATGGGTTCGAGTCACTTCTGGGGTGTGAGTTTTCAGTTGCATATTGTCCTGGGGACCATTCAGGCTTGTTCGCACTTATATATATATATATATATATATATATTTATATATATATATTTATATATATATATAAATATATATTTATATATTTGTGCCAGTCGACACAACCATAGGAATGATACTGGACAGAGTATACAGAGACGAGAGCACCCCCAAATTAGACATACCTGAGCCACACTTGAAAAGTCTTCTCGAAGCATGTACAAAGGAAGCCCCTTTCATCAGTCCACAAGGAGACATGTATTTACAAATAGACGGAGTAGCAATGGGCTCCCCCTTAGGAGTTTTATTTGCTAATTTTTATATGGGAACCATCGAAGATAGGGTCTTCAGTAGCAGACAAAAACCAACTGTATACTGCCGTTATGTAGATGACATATTCGTAATAGTAAAAGACTCAGATGAACTAATTGACCTAAAAAGACACCTAGAGAGAGAGTCAGTACTCCGATTTACACATGAAAATAGTGAAAATAACAGTCTGCCATTCTTGGATGTACTAATAACAAAAACAGGAACCTCTTTAAGCACCAACGTATATACCAAGCCCACCAACATAGGATTATGCCTGAACGGTAGAAGTGAGTGCCCCCAAAGATACAAAGCCAGTGTTCTCAATGCTTATATTCGTCGAGCGCTTACCCACTGCTCTGAATGGAGCAACGTGAGTAGAGAGTTTGAAAGAGTAACTCAGGTATTGGTGAACAACGGATATAGCAACGCGGAAATAAACGCTGCTATAAGAAGACACTTGGACCGTTGGTATAATTCAGAACCTAGAACAGAAACCACAACACCCCCAATAAAATTATATTACAAATCAACCATGCACAGTGAACATATAAAAGAGGAAAGAATAATGAAAGAAATAATCCGTAAAGGAGTAAAAAGCACTACTCCTAACCAAAACATAAACCTGATAATATTCTACAAAACCAAGAAGACTTCCGAACTCCTTATCAAAAACAGCCCGAAGCCGACGGAGAACCCTCTACAGCAGTCAAGCGTTGTATACATGTACACTTGCCCCCACGAAGGATGTAACCTTCAATGTAAGTACATAGGTATGACGTCGACCAAGCTGACGAGGCGTTTGACATGCCATCTTCAATCTGGTGCCCCTAGGAATCACATGAGGCAAGCCCATGACATTACTCTAACAAGAGAAATGTTGAACAAGAATACTTGCATAATAGACAAAACCCAAGATTCAAGAAGATTACAAATTCTTGAGGCAATTCACATAAGAATAGAGCGACCTACCATGAACACCCAAATCACGGAACTATTTACTCTACCCACCATGAGAGTAAGGACAAGACAAGAACATATCGATGTCAACACAGAGGACAATGTCCAACATAACAGGCCAATTACACTGGATTAATCTTTGTGTTTAGATAGGAGATGCCTCGTATGGGCCAATAAGCCTTCTGCAGCCTCTATGTTTCACCTCACATTTATCCCTTATGTATCCTCCTATGTTTTCACCTTCATTGTATTATCACCTGACCTAATGCGGGTATAAATATAACTAGTATTGTAAGATCTGTTCACTTGAGAATGAACCATGGAGGTTCGAAACGTCGTGCAAATTATACAAATAAGTGTAATACACTCTATAGTAAATCACTTTTTTTCTTCACCTTAAAAGTACGAAAATGAGTTTTGGAGAACTCCTATTTCAATTAAGCCCTGATGCTAAGAAAATAGTTAGAGGGATAGAAGCCCTAAACCAGAAAATAATAAATACAGAATATGCGGTCATATTCAATGAAACATGTTTGAAAGAAAACCTGCTGCCAGTATACACCAATATAAACCCACATGACCCAGCAGTCCGGAATACAGAGTTTACCTATAGATATATTTATATATATATATTTATATATATTTATATATATATATATATTTATATACATATATTTATATATATATTTATATATATATATTTATATATATATATATATTTATATATGCTTCATTGAATATGACCGCATATTCTGTATTTATTATTTTCTGGTTTAGGGCTTCTATCCCTCTAACTATTTTCTTAGCATCAGGGCTTAATTGAAATAGGAGTTCTCCAAAACTCATTTTCGTACTTTTAAGGTGAAGAAAAGAAGTGATTTACTATAGAGTGTATTACACTTATTTGTATAATTTGCACGACGTTTCGAACCTCCATGGTTCATTCTCAAGTGAACAGATCTTACAATACTAGTTGATTTTATACCCGCATTAGGTCAGGTGATAATACAATGAAGGTGAAAACATGGGGGGATACATAAGGGATAAACATAGGGGCTGCAGAAGGCTTATTGGCCCATACGAGGCATCTCCTATCTAAACACTCCGTAAAGGAGTAAAAAGCACTACTCCTAACCAAAACATAAACCTGATAATATTCTACAAAACCAAGAAGACTTCCGAACTCCTTATCAAAAACAGCCCGAAGCCGACGGAGAACCCTCTACAGCAGTCAAGCGTTGTATACATGTACACTTGCCCCCACGAAGGATGTAACCTTCAATGTAAGTACATAGGTATGACGTCGACCAAGCTGACGAGGCGTTTGACATGCCATCTTCAATCTGGTGCCCCTAGGAATCACATGAGACAAGCCCATGACATTACTCTAACAAGAGAAATGTTGAACAAGAATACTTGCATAATAGACAAAACCCAAGATTCAAGAAGATTACAAATTCTTGAGGCAATTCACATAAGAATAGAGCGACCTACCATGAACACCCAAATCACGGAACTATTTACTCTACCCACCATGAGAGTAAGGACAAGACAAGAACATATCGATGCCAACACAGAAAACAATGTCCAACATAACAGGCCAATTACACTGGATTAATCTTTGTGTTTAGATAGGAGATGCCTCGTATGGGCCAATAAGCCTTCTGCAGCCCCTATGTTTATCCCTTATGTATCCCCCCATGTTTTCACCTTCATTGTATTATCACCTGACCTAATGCGGGTATAAAATCAACTAGCATTGTAAGATCTGTTCACTTGAGAATGAACCATGGAGGTTCGAAACGTCGTGCAAATTATACAAATAAGTGTAATACACTCTATAGTAAATCACTTCTTTTCTTCACCTTAAAAGTACGAAAATGAGTTTTGGAGAACTCCTATTTCAATTAAGCCCTGATGCTAAGAAAATAGTTAGAGGGATAGAAGCCCTAAACCAGAAAATAATAAATACAGAATATGCGGTCATATTCAATGAAACATGTTTGAAAGAAAAATTGCTGCCAGTATACACCAATATTTATATATATATATATATATATATATATATATATATATTTATATATATATATATATATATATATATATATATATATATATATATTTATATATATATATATATATATTTATATATATATATATATATTTATATATATATTAGTATATTTTGGTAGCAGTCTTTCCTGTAGACATATATTATTAAATATGACCGAAAAAGTAAGATTAATAATTCTAACACGAATTTTCTCAATCTTTCGTACATTACGCTTCACTGTTGGAGGTAAATAAAAAATCACTTCTCCAAAATTCATTTTTATTTCTAGTCTGACGCGACACGGGCGCGTTTCGTAAAACTTATTACATTTTCAAAGACTTCACAAATACACAACTGATTAGAACTTACGTCTCTCTGATATTATATCTACATTTGAGTGAGGTGGGAAGGGTGATGTGGCATTAACACAAGACAGAACAGGAGGGGATATTAATAGGGTATTAAAAGTATCAACACAAGACAGAACAGAAACAATGGGTATTAAATAGAAGTGTTTGTAGAAAGCCTATTGGTCCATATTTCTTGATGCTTCTATATTGGAGCGGAGTCTTGAGGTGGGTAGAATATAGTTGTGCAATAATTGGCTGTTGATTGCTGGTGTTGACTTCTTGATGTGTAGTGCCTCGCAAACGTCAAGCCGCCTGCTATCGCTGTATCTATCGATGATTTCTGTGTTGTTTACTAGGATTTCTCTGGCGATGGTTTGGTTATGGGAAGAGATTATATGTTCCTTAATGGAGCCCTGTTGCTTATGCATCGTTAAACGCCTAGAAAGAGATGTTGTTGTCTTGCCTATATACTGGGTTTTTTGGAGCTTACAGTCCCCAAGTGGGCATTTGAAGGCATAGACGACGTTAGTCTCTTTTAAAGCGTTCTGTTTTGTGTCTGGAGAGTTTCTCATGAGTAGGCTGGCCGTTTTTCTGGTTTTATAGTAAATCGTCAGTTGTATCCTCTGATTTTTGTCTGTAGGGATAACGTTTCTATTAACAATATCTTTCAGGACCCTTTCCTCCGTTTTATGAGCTGTGGAAAAGAAGTTCCTGTAAAATAGTCTAATAGGGGGTATAGGTGTTGTGTTAGTTGTCTCTTCAGAGGTTGCATGGCTTTTCACTTTCCTTCTTATGATGTCTTCGATGAAACCATTGGAGAAGCTGTTATTGACTAGGACCTGCCTTACCCTACAGAGTTCTTCGTCGACTTGCTTCCATTCTGAGCTGTGGCTGAGAGCACGGTCGACGTATGCGTTAACAACACTCCTCTTGTACCTGTCGGGGCAGTCGCTGTTGGCATTTAGGCACATTCCTATGTTTGTTTCCTTAGTGTAGACTGCAGTGTGGAAACCTCCGCCCTTTTCCATGACTGTTACATCTAGAAAAGGCAGCTTCCCATCCTTTTCCGTCTCGTAAGTGAAACGCAGCACGGAACTCTGCTCAAATGCCTCCTTCAGCTCCTGCAGATGTCTGACATCAGGTACCTGTGTAAAAATGTCGTCAACATACCTGCAGTATATGGCCGGTTTCAAGTTCATGTCGACTAAGACTTTTTGCTCGATGGTACCCATGTAGAAGTTTGCAAACAGGACACCTAGGGGAGAACCCATGGCGACCCCATCTACTTGCTTATACATGTGCCCATCCGGGCTCAAGAAGGGTGCCTCTTTAGTACAAGCTTGGAGTAGTTTCCTCAGAATACTTTCTGGCATGTCAAGAGGAGTACAGGCTGGATCACGATACACTCTGTCGGCTATCATTCCGATTGTCTCGTCCACAGGTACGTTGGTAAACAGCGATTCTACGTCCAACGAGGCTCTTATCCCTGTGGCCCGTGTGCCCCGCAGTAAGTCCACAAATTCCTTTGGAGACTTCAGGCTGAAGGCGCAAGGAACATAAGGAGTCAGCAGGCCGTTGAGTCGCTTCGCCAGTCTGTACGTGGGTGTGGGTATCTGGCTAATGATTGGCCGAAGTGGGTTTCCAGGCTTGTGCGTCTTGACATTTCCATACGCATATCCAGGTTTATATTCCCCAATGATCTTTGGCAGGTGGAGTCCGGATTCTTGGCGTTCACAGTTTCGATCAGTTTGTTGACCTTTGCTTTTAATTCGGCTGTAGTGTCCTTCGTTACCCTTTGGAACTTAGTTTGGTCAGAGAGTATGACATATATTGGCGACTTGTCACCTCTCCTGACAACTATCTCCTTGTTCTCACGAAGGCTTTTAGCTGCCGCTTTAAGCTCGGGGGACAGTATGGTGCTTCTGTAGTTGCCTCGATTCTTTCCTCCTTCTGCAATAAGTTCTGCTTGTAAGGTATCTTTGGTAGTGACCTTCTTTTGTGTCTCGAGGTCGAATATGTCGTCCAACAGAATTTCCAACTCTACTTTCCGGGCCATTTCACTCGGTCTGGACATAACATGACAGTTTATGCCCAGATTTAGGAGAGTGACTTGGTCCTCAGTGAGGTTAATTCCTGCAAGGTTCAGGAAGCCATCTCTTGGTCGTGGAATTGCCATAGGTCCTCCATATAATGTTGTTAGTTTCTTGATAATCCTTGTTTCAGTGCTGAGGTGATGTTGGTCTGTGAGGATGTCGAGGTGTTGTTCAATGCGGGTACGGATACTATGGTCGATGTTGCTATTTCTCCACTCGTTTGTAGCATGAAGTAGTTGCGTTTTGTTGTCTTTGATTTCATTCTCTGCCTTGTATATCTGATCACGAATCAGATCCTGGCGATATTTTATCGTGAAGGCTTGATTCCTTGCTGCTGGGTCGTGCACTTTAATATTAGTATATTTTGGTAGCAGTCTTTCCTGTAGACATATATTATTAAATATGACCGAAAAAGTAAGATTAATAATTCTAACACGAATTTTCTCAATCTTTCGTACATTACGCTTCACTGTTGGAGGTAAATAAAAAATCACTTCTCCAAAATTCATTTTTATTTCTAGTCTGACGCGACACGGGCGCGTTTCGTAAAACTTATTACATTTTCAAAGACTTCACAAATACACAACTGATTAGAACTTACGTCTCTCTGATATTATATCTACATTTGAGTGAGGTGGGAAGGGTGATGTGGCATTAACACAAGACAGAACAGGAGGGGATATTAATAGGGTATTAAAAGTATCAACACAAGACAGAACAGAAACAATGGGTATTGAATAGAAGTGTTTGTAGAAAGCCTATTGGTCCATATTTCTTGATGCTTCTATATTGGAGCGGAGTCTTGAGGTGGGTAGAATATAGTTGTGCAATAATTGGCTGTTGATTGCTGGTGTTGACTTCTTGATGTGTAGTGCCTCGCAAACGTCAAGCCGCCTGCTATCGCTGTATCTATCGATGATTTCTGTGTTGTTTACTAGGATTTCTCTGGCGATGGTTTGGTTATGGGAAGAGATTATATGTTCCTTAATGGAGCCCTGTTGCTTATGCATCGTTAAACGCCTAGAAAGAGATGTTGTTGTCTTGCCTATATACTGGGTTTTTTGGAGCTTACAGTCCCCAAGTGGGCATTTGAAGGCATAGACGACGTTAGTCTCTTTTAAAGCGTTCTGTTTTGTGTCTGGAGAGTTTCTCATGAGTAGGCTGGCCGTTTTTCTGGTTTTATAGTAAATCGTCAGTTGTATCCTCTGATTTTTGTCTGTAGGGATAACGTTTCTATTAACAATATCTTTCAGGACCCTTTCCTCCGTTTTATGAGCTGTGGAAAAGAAGTTCCTGTAAAATAGTCTAATAGGGGGTATAGGTGTTGTGTTAGTTGTCTCTTCAGAGGTTGCATGGCTTTTCACTTTCCTTCTTATGATGTCTTCGATGAAACCATTGGAGAAGCTGTTATTGACTAGGACCTGCCTTACCCTACAGAGTTCTTCGTCGACTTGCTTCCATTCTGAGCTGTGGCTGAGAGCACGGTCGACGTATGCGTTAACAACACTCCTCTTGTACCTGTCGGGGCAGTCGCTGTTGGCATTTAGGCACATTCCTATGTTTGTTTCCTTAGTGTAGACTGCAGTGTGGAAACCTCCGCCCTTTTCCATGACTGTTACATCTAGAAAAGGCAGCTTCCCATCCTTTTCCGTCTCGTAAGTGAAACGCAGCACGGAACTCTGCTCAAATGCCTCCTTCAGCTCCTGCAGATGTCTGACATCAGGTACCTGTGTAAAAATGTCGTCAACATACCTGCAGTATATGGCCGGTTTCAAGTTCATGTCGACTAAGACTTTTTGCTCGATGGTACCCATGTAGAAGTTTGCAAACAGGACACCTAGGGGAGAACCCATGGCGACCCCATCTACTTGCTTATACATGTGCCCATCCGGGCTCAAGAAGGGTGCCTCTTTAGTACAAGCTTGGAGTAGTTTCCTCAGAATACTTTCTGGCATGTCAAGAGGAGTACAGGCTGGATCACGATACACTCTGTCGGCTATCATTCCGATTGTCTCGTCCACAGGTACGTTGGTAAACAGCGATTCTACGTCCAACGAGGCTCTTATCCCTGTGGCCCGTGTGCCCCGCAGTAAGTCCACAAATTCCTTTGGAGACTTCAGGCTGAAGGCGCAAGGAACATAAGGAGTCAGCAGGCCGTTGAGTCGCTTCGCCAGTCTGTACGTGGGTGTGGGTATCTGGCTAATGATTGGCCGAAGTGGGTTTCCAGGCTTGTGCGTCTTGACATTTCCATACGCATATCCAGGTTTATATTCCCCAATGATCTTTGGCAGGTGGAGTCCGGATTCTTGGCGTTCACAGTTTCGATCAGTTTGTTGACCTTTGCTTTTAATTCGGCTGTAGTGTCCTTCGTTACCCTTTGGAACTTAGTTTGGTCAGAGAGTATGACATATATTGGCGACTTGTCACCTCTCCTGACAACTATCTCCTTGTTCTCACGAAGGCTTTTAGCTGCCGCTTTAAGCTCGGGGGACAGTATGGTGCTTCTGTAGTTGCCTCGATTCTTTCCTCCTTCTGCAATAAGTTCTGCTTGTAAGGTATCTTTGGTAGTGACCTTCTTTTGTGTCTCGAGGTCGAATATGTCGTCCAACAGAATTTCCAACTCTACTTTCCGGGCCATTTCACTCGGTCTGGACATAACATGACAGTTTATGCCCAGATTTAGGAGAGTGACTTGGTCCTCAGTGAGGTTAATTCCTGCAAGGTTCAGGAAGCCATCTCTTGGTCGTGGAATTGCCATAGGTCCTCCATATAATGTTGTTAGTTTCTTGATAATCCTTGTTTCAGTGCTGAGGTGATGTTGGTCTGTGAGGATGTCGAGGTGTTGTTCAATGCGGGTACGGATACTATGGTCGATGTTGCTATTTCTCCACTCGTTTGTAGCATGAAGTAGTTGCGTTTTGTTGTCTTTGATTTCATTCTCTGCCTTGTATATCTGATCACGAATCAGATCCTGGCGATATTTTATCGTGAAGGCTTGATTCCTTGCTGCTGGGTCGTGCACTTTAATATTAGTATATTTTGGTAGCAGTCTTTCCTGTAGACATATATTATTAAATATGA
Source organism: Procambarus clarkii (assembly GCF_040958095.1). Classification (NCBI taxonomy): domain Eukaryota; kingdom Metazoa; phylum Arthropoda; class Malacostraca; order Decapoda; family Cambaridae; genus Procambarus; species Procambarus clarkii. The sequence continues at coordinate 26,334,336 of NC_091157.1, read as the reverse complement.
CCGAAAAAGTAAGATTAATAATTCTAACACGAATTTTCTCAATCTTTCGTACATTACGCTTCACTGTTGGAGGTAAATAAAAAATCACTTCTCCAAAATTCATTTTTATTTCTAGTCTGACGCGACACGGGCGCGTTTCGTAAAACTTATTACATTTTCAAAGACTTCACAAATACACAACTGATTAGAACTTACGTCTCTCTGATATTATATCTACATTTGAGTGAGGTGGGAAGGGTGATGTGGCATTAACACAAGACAGAACAGGAGGGGATATTAATAGGGTATTAAAAGTATCAACACAAGACAGAACAGAAACAATGGGTATTGAATAGAAGTGTTTGTAGAAAGCCTATTGGTCCATATTTCTTGATGCTTCTATATTGGAGCGGAGTCTTGAGGTGGGTAGAATATAGTTGTGCAATAATTGGCTGTTGATTGCTGGTGTTGACTTCTTGATGTGTAGTGCCTCGCAAACGTCAAGCCGCCTGCTATCGCTGTATCTATCGATGATTTCTGTGTTGTTTACTAGGATTTCTCTGGCGATGGTTTGGTTATGGGAAGAGATTATATGTTCCTTAATGGAGCCCTGTTGCTTATGCATCGTTAAACGCCTAGAAAGAGATGTTGTTGTCTTGCCTATATACTGGGTTTTTTGGAGCTTACAGTCCCCAAGTGGGCATTTGAAGGCATAGACGACGTTAGTCTCTTTTAAAGCGTTCTGTTTTGTGTCTGGAGAGTTTCTCATGAGTAGGCTGGCCGTTTTTCTGGTTTTATAGTAAATCGTCAGTTGTATCCTCTGATTTTTGTCTGTAGGGATAACGTTTCTATTAACAATATCTTTCAGGACCCTTTCCTCCGTTTTATGAGCTGTGGAAAAGAAGTTCCTGTAAAATAGTCTAATAGGGGGTATAGGTGTTGTGTTAGTTGTCTCTTCAGAGGTTGCATGGCTTTTCACTTTCCTTCTTATGATGTCTTCGATGAAACCATTGGAGAAGCTGTTATTGACTAGGACCTGCCTTACCCTACAGAGTTCTTCGTCGACTTGCTTCCATTCTGAGCTGTGGCTGAGAGCACGGTCGACGTATGCGTTAACAACACTCCTCTTGTACCTGTCGGGGCAGTCGCTGTTGGCATTTAGGCACATTCCTATGTTTGTTTCCTTAGTGTAGACTGCAGTGTGGAAACCTCCGCCCTTTTCCATGACTGTTACATCTAGAAAAGGCAGCTTCCCATCCTTTTCCGTCTCGTAAGTGAAACGCAGCACGGAACTCTGCTCAAATGCCTCCTTCAGCTCCTGCAGATGTCTGACATCAGGTACCTGTGTAAAAATGTCGTCAACATACCTGCAGTATATGGCCGGTTTCAAGTTCATGTCGACTAAGACTTTTTGCTCGATGGTACCCATGTAGAAGTTTGCAAACAGGACACCTAGGGGAGAACCCATGGCGACCCCATCTACTTGCTTATACATGTGCCCATCCGGGCTCAAGAAGGGTGCCTCTTTAGTACAAGCTTGGAGTAGTTTCCTCAGAATACTTTCTGGCATGTCAAGAGGAGTACAGGCTGGATCACGATACACTCTGTCGGCTATCATTCCGATTGTCTCGTCCACAGGTACGTTGGTAAACAGCGATTCTACGTCCAACGAGGCTCTTATCCCTGTGGCCCGTGTGCCCCGCAGTAAGTCCACAAATTCCTTTGGAGACTTCAGGCTGAAGGCGCAAGGAACATAAGGAGTCAGCAGGCCGTTGAGTCGCTTCGCCAGTCTGTACGTGGGTGTGGGTATCTGGCTAATGATTGGCCGAAGTGGGTTTCCAGGCTTGTGCGTCTTGACATTTCCATACGCATATCCAGGTTTATATTCCCCAATGATCTTTGGCAGGTGGAGTCCGGATTCTTGGCGTTCACAGTTTCGATCAGTTTGTTGACCTTTGCTTTTAATTCGGCTGTAGTGTCCTTCGTTACCCTTTGGAACTTAGTTTGGTCAGAGAGTATGACATATATTGGCGACTTGTCACCTCTCCTGACAACTATCTCCTTGTTCTCACGAAGGCTTTTAGCTGCCGCTTTAAGCTCGGGGGACAGTATGGTGCTTCTGTAGTTGCCTCGATTCTTTCCTCCTTCTGCAATAAGTTCTGCTTGTAAGGTATCTTTGGTAGTGACCTTCTTTTGTGTCTCGAGGTCGAATATGTCGTCCAACAGAATTTCCAACTCTACTTTCCGGGCCATTTCACTCGGTCTGGACATAACATGACAGTTTATGCCCAGATTTAGGAGAGTGACTTGGTCCTCAGTGAGGTTAATTCCTGCAAGGTTCAGGAAGCCATCTCTTGGTCGTGGAATTGCCATAGGTCCTCCATATAATGTTGTTAGTTTCTTGATAATCCTTGTTTCAGTGCTGAGGTGATGTTGGTCTGTGAGGATGTCGAGGTGTTGTTCAATGCGGGTACGGATACTATGGTCGATGTTGCTATTTCTCCACTCGTTTGTAGCATGAAGTAGTTGCGTTTTGTTGTCTTTGATTTCATTCTCTGCCTTGTATATCTGATCACGAATCAGATCCTGGCGATATTTTATCGTGAAGGCTTGATTCCTTGCTGCTGGGTCGTGCACTTTAATATTAGTATATTTTGGTAGCAGTCTTTCCTGTAGACATATATTATTAAATATGACCGAAAAAGTAAGATTAATAATTCTAACACGAATTTTCTCAATCTTTCGTACATTACGCTTCACTGTTGGAGGTAAATCAAAAATCACTTCTCCAAAATTCATTTTTATTTCTAGTCTGACGCGACACGGGCGCGTTTCGTAAAACTTATTACATTTTCAAAGACTTCACAAATACACAACTGATTAGAACTTACGTCTCTCTGATATTATATCTACATTTGAGTGAGGTGGGAAGGGTGATGTGGCATTAACACAAGACAGAACAGGAGGGGATATTAATAGGGTATTAAAAGTATCAACACAAGACAGAACAGAAACAATGGGTATTGAATAGAAGTGTTTGTAGAAAGCCTATTGGTCCATATTTCTTGATGCTTCTATATTGGAGCGGAGTCTTGAGGTGGGTAGAATATAGTTGTGCAATAATTGGCTGTTGATTGCTGGTGTTGACTTCTTGATGTGTAGTGCCTCGCAAACGTCAAGCCGCCTGCTATCGCTGTATCTATCGATGATTTCTGTGTTGTTTACTAGGATTTCTCTGGCGATGGTTTGGTTATGGGAAGAGATTATATGTTCCTTAATGGAGCCCTGTTGCTTATGCATCGTTAAACGCCTAGAAAGAGATGTTGTTGTCTTGCCTATATACTGGGTTTTTTGGAGCTTACAGTCCCCAAGTGGGCATTTGAAGGCATAGACGACGTTAGTCTCTTTTAAAGCGTTCTGTTTTGTGTCTGGAGAGTTTCTCATGAGTAGGCTGGCCGTTTTTCTGGTTTTATAGTAAATCGTCAGTTGTATCCTCTGATTTTTGTCTGTAGGGATAACGTTTCTATTAACAATATCTTTCAGGACCCTTTCCTCCGTTTTATGAGCTGTGGAAAAGAAGTTCCTGTAAAATAGTCTAATAGGGGGTATAGGTGTTGTGTTAGTTGTCTCTTCAGAGGTTGCATGGCTTTTCACTTTCCTTCTTATGATGTCTTCGATGAAACCATTGGAGAAGCCGTTATTGACTAGGACCTGCCTTACCCTACAGAGTTCTTCGTCGACTTGCTTCCATTCTGAGCTGTGGCTGAGAGCACGGTCGACGTATGCGTTAACAACACTCCTCTTGTACCTGTCGGGGCAGTCGCTGTTGGCATTTAGGCACATTCCTATGTTTGTTTCCTTAGTGTAGACTGCAGTGTGGAAACCTCCGCCCTTTTCCATGACTGTTACATCTAGAAAAGGCAGCTTCCCATCCTTTTCCGTCTCGTAAGTGAAACACAGCACGGAACTCTGCTCAAATGCCTCCTTCAGCTCCTGCAGATGTCTGACATCAGGTACCTGTGTAAAAGGTACCTGAAGAAGTCAACAAGAAGTCAACACCAGCAATCAACAGCCAATTATTGCACAACTATATTCTACCCACCTCAAGACTCCGCTCCAATATAGAAGCATCAAGAAATATGGACCAATAGGCTTTCTACAAACACTTCTATTTAATACCCATTGTTTCTGTTCTGTCTTGTGTTGATACTTTTAATACCCTATTAATATCCCCTCCTGTTCTGTCTTGTGTTAATGCCACATCACCCTTCCCACCTCACTCAAATGTAGATATAATATCAGAGAGACGTTAGTTCTAATCAGTTGTGTATTTGTGAAGTCTTTGAAAATGTAATAAGTTTTACGAAACGCGCCCGTGTCGCGTCAGACTAGAAATAAAAATGAATTTTGGAGAAGTGATTTTTGATTTACCTCCAACAGTGAAGCGTAATGTACGAAAGATTGAGAAAATTCGTGTTAGAATTATTAATCTTACTTTTTCGGTCATATTTAATAATATATGTCTACAGGAAAGACTGCTACCAAAATATACTAATATTAAAGTGCACGACCCAGCAGCAAGGAATCAAGCCTTCACGATAAAATATCGCCAGGATCTGATTCGTGATCAGATATACAAGGCAGAGAATGAAATCAAAGACAACAAAACGCAACTACTTCATGCTACAAACGAGTGGAGAAATAGCAACATCGACCATAGTATCCGTACCCGCATTGAACAACACCTCGACATCCTCACAGACCAACATCACCTCAGCACTGAAACAAGGATTATCAAGAAACTAACAACATTATATGGAGGACCTATGGCAATTCCACGACCAAGAGATGGCTTCCTGAACCTTGCAGGAATTAACCTCACTGAGGACCAAGTCACTCTCCTAAATCTGGGCATAAACTGTCATGTTATGTCCAGACCGAGTGAAATGGCCCGGAAAGTAGAGTTGGAAATTCTGTTGGACGACATATTCGACCTCGAGACACAAAAGAAGGTCACTACCAAAGATACCTTACAAGCAGAACTTATTGCAGAAGGAGGAAAGAATCGAGGCAACTACAGAAGCACCATACTGTCCCCCGAGCTTAAAGCGGCAGCTAAAAGCCTTCGTGAGAACAAGGAGATAGTTGTCAGGAGAGGTGACAAGTCGCCAATATATGTCATTCTTAAAAAAGACGAATATCTGGCGAAAATGAACATCATACTCTCTGACCAAACTAAGTTCCAAAGGGTAACGAAGGACACTACAGCCGAATTAAAAGCAAAGGTCAACAAACTGATCGAAACTGTGAACGCCAAGAATCCGGACTCCACCTGCCAAAGATCATTGGGGAATATAAACCTGGATATGCGTATGGAAATGTCAAGACGCACAAGCCTGGAAACCCACTTCGGCCAATCATTAGCCAGATACCCACACCCACGTACAGACTGGCGAAGCGACTCAACGGCCTGCTGACTCCTTATGTTCCTTGCGCCTTCAGCCTGAAGTCTCCAAAGGAATTTGTGGACTTACTGCGGGGCACACGGGCCACAGGGATAAGAGCCTCGTTGGACGTAGAATCGCTGTTTACCAACGTACCTGTGGACGAGACAATCGGAATGATAGCCGACAGAGTGTATCGTGATCCAGCCTGTACTCCTCTTGACATGCCAGAAAGTATTCTGAGGAAACTACTCCAAGCTTGTACTAAAGAGGCACCCTTCTTGAGCCCGGATGGGCACATGTATAAGCAAGTAGATGGGGTCGCCATGGGTTCTCCCCTAGGTGTCCTGTTTGCAAACTTCTACATGGGTACCATCGAGCAAAAAGTCTTAGTCGACATGAAATTGAAACCGGCCATATACTGCAGGTATGTTGACGACATTTTTACACAGGTACCTGATGTCAGACATCTGCAGGAGCTGAAGGAGGCATTTGAGCAGAGTTCCGTGCTGCGTTTCACTTACGAGACGGAAAAGGATGGGAAGCTGCCTTTTCTAGATGTAACAGTCATGGAAAAGGGCGGAGGTTTCCACACTGCAGTCTACACTAAGGAAACAAACATAGGAATGTGCCTAAATGCCAACAGCGACTGCCCCGACAGGTACAAGAGGAGTGTTGTTAACGCATACGTCGACCGTGCTCTCAGCCACAGCTCAGAATGGAAGCAAGTCGACGAAGAACTCTGTAGGGTAAGGCAGGTCCTAGTCAATAACGGCTTCTCCAATGGTTTCATCGAAGACATCATAAGAAGGAAAGTGAAAAGCCATGCAACCTCTGAAGAGACAACTAACACAACACCTATACCCCCTATTAGACTATTTTACAGGAACTTCTTTTCCACAGCTCATAAAATGGAGGAAAGGGTCCTGAAAGATATTGTTAATAGAAACGTTATCCCTACAGACAAAAATCAGAGGATACAACTGACGATTTACTATAAAACCAGAAAAACGACCAGCCTACTCATGAGAAACTCTCAAGACACAAAACAGAACGCTTTAAAAGAGACTAACGTCGTCTATGCCTTCAAATGCCCACTTGGGGACTGTAAGCTCCAAAAAACCCAGTATATAGGCAAGACAACAACATCTCTTTCTAGGCGTTTAACGATGCATAAGCAACAGGGCTCCATTAAGGAACATATAATCTCTTCCCATAACCAAACCATCGCCAGAGAAATCCTAGTAAACAACACAGAAATCATCGATAGATACAGCGATAGCAGGCGGCTTGACGTTTGCGAGGCACTACACATCAAGAAGTCAACACCAGCAATCAACAGCCAATTATTGCACATCTATATTCTACCCACCTCAAGACTCCGCTCCAATATAGAAGCATCAAGAAATATGGACCAATAGGCTTTCTACAAACACTTCTATTCAATACCCATTGTTTCTGTTCTGTCTTGTGTTGATACTTTTAATACCCTATTAATATCCCCTCCTGTTCTGTCTTGTGTTAATGCCACATCACCCTTCCCACCTCACTCAAATGTAGATATAATATCAGAGAGACGTAAGTTCTAATCAGTTGTGTATTTGTGAAGTCTTTGAAAATGTAAAAAGTTTTACGAAACGCGCCCGTGTCGCGTCAGACTAGAAATAAAAATGAATTTTGGAGAAGTGATTTTTGATTTACCTCCAACAGTGAAGCGTAATGTACGAAAGATTGAGAAAATTCGTGTTAGAATTATTAATCTTACTTTTTCGGTTATATTTAATATTATATATATATATATATATATATATATATATATATATATATATATATATTTATATATATATATATATATATTTATATATATATATATAATTATATATATATATATATATATATATATATATATATATATATATATATATATATATATATATATATATATATATATATTGTGACGGTAACGCGTTGGTGTTCGGCTGTTTAAGGCTAGGGGTATGGCCTCGTCACATAGTTATAAAAAAAAAATAGAAAAAACTGGAACTTCGTCTGTGGTAAGGTAAGGAGAAGACACACAAAACACAAGTAAACTTTAACAATGAAATTTTAATTACGTTAAATAAATCAAAACATGAAAAAATGCACAAACAAATTCGTATAATAAAATCAATCAATCAAAATAATAAGAATAATTAAATGACACAATGAAAAGTTACGTTAAGGCAAAATAACAAGAAGTGCAATACAAAAATAAATGTAGGTGCTGGAATATTGGCTTTAAGCTACCACCTCTCTCAGTACACGCTAACGTCTAGCCGTGAGGAGTGGTAACCGTGGAAGCACAGAATATTCTGAGGTCTGAGGTCGTGGCGACCCCAGACATCAAGTAGTATGGGGGGGGGGCGAGTGCAGTTGCAGCCAGACCGGCGACCAATCAGCGGAGCCGGTAGTAAGACAGGTAGTTTGGCGGTTTGAGTCTGAACAGGTGTCCCTGGCTGCATACGTTTTGCGCTCTGGCAAACCTTGCTGGTGTTGTTGTCGTTGTTGGACATTTCTTCCATAGTAGTTATATATATTTGTTGCGACGTATTTGTGGAGGGAAGAGCAGGCTCAATCTCTTGAAGGAGATTATCGTCACAACTCTCCCCCGAAGCCTGCGGTTCTGGAAGAAGTACGTCGTTATGTGGTGGAGTAATGGATGGAGTTGCTTCTACTTCATAAACTCTGGAGAGATCATGGGCTAAGATGTTGTCAGACTCTTGGTATAGCGTGTCTCCAGGTTGAATTTCTGCAGGTAGCAAGCCCATAGTAGAAGACGTTGAGATGAGAAGTGGGCGTGCTGCAGGAGATGTAGGGTGGTGTGGTCCGTGTTGATGGTGGACCGAGCACTTTTCAGGTGTGGAGTGAAGTGCTGAAGCTTCAGGATGAGGAGGAGTAGCTCCTTGCCAATTGTTCCGTAGTTCCTTGTAGCAGTAGTCGCTGACAGGTGTATTCTTCTCGCCTCGTTGCTGCATCACGACACCACCAACGTCGGTACCATTGGCGTCGACATGGAGGATGAAGGGCTTATCTGACGAGGTGAGAGTGGAATTAGAATATGGCAAAGGAGCACGATTATTATCCTGAAAGCATTTGGGAAGATCATCAAGGATTTCGGAATTAGAAAGCGCTGACTCCTTGTCAGTGCTTTCGGGAGGAGAAGCTGGGAAGGTCTCACTGTGGATGTAGGGTTCTGTGAAGGTAGAACAATTAGTCAGGACAGTGGGAGGAGTACCATTATATTGCTTCAGGAGGTTGACGTGGCACAGCTGGGTCTTCCGCCGCCTATCTGGAGTCTCTATTACGTAGTTGTTATTATTCCTGCACTCTTTGACGCAGTAGGGTCCTGAAAACCTGTTTTGTAAAGGTGAACCTGGGATAGGGAAATAGGCAAGGACGAAGTCTCCCGGCTTGAATTTTCTTACTTTGCTGGTCTGGTCGTAATGAGTCTTCATTCTCACCTGGGCTTTCAATAGATTATCATGGGCAAAACGGTGGACTCTCTCTAGAATGTGTTGAAGGTTTTGAAGAAACTGGGGCACATTCTGATGCTCACTGAAGGTGGCATCTCTGAGAGAGTCTTTGAAAGCCTTAAGGGGAGTACGGCACTTACGGCCGTAGAGCATCTCATAAGGAGATACTCCTAGGGACTCATTGGGGAGACTTCTGAAAATACACACTATAAGGTCAATCTGCTTATCCCAATCCTTCGAGGTTTCACTACAAAACTTTTTCAAGAGTGCTTTGATGGTCTGATGACTACGTTCAAGAGAACCCTGTGAAGCAGGATGATAGGGGCTGGACAATACCTGTTTGATGTTGAACTCCTCCAGTGTCCTTTTGAAGAGATCACTGGTGAAGTTGGTACCACAGTCACTTTGAATCTCCCTGGGAAATCCGTATTGAGTGAAGATCTTCAATAGATGTTTTATAACCGTAGCAGCCGTGATGTTCTTCACTGGAACTGCTATGGGAAATCTGGTGGTAGGACACAGGATGGTTAGGATGTAGGCGTTACCCGAACTGGTCCGAGGTAAAGGACCAACACAGTCTATTATGAGTCTGTGGAAAGGTTCCGCAGGCACCTGTATGGGAATCAGTGGCGCTCTGGGAATGGAGATGTTCGGTTTGCCTGCCATCTGACATGTATGACACTGTTTTACGTACTGTTTGACGTTATTTACCATACCTGGCCAGTAGTAGTCTTGACGAATCCCATGGTAAGTCTTGTTGAAGCCGTAGTGGGAGAATGCTCCGTGGGCCAGGTGTAGAATAGTGGGCCGCAGGCTGGTGGGAATCACAAGTTGTTCGATGTTGGCCCAATCGTCCTCCTCCTTCAGTTTACTGGGTCTATATCTGCGGTAGAGTAAGTCGTTCTCTAGGAAGAACCCAGGAATACTGTCGGGTTGAGTCTCAGCCTGGAAAAACAATGGTGCTAAAGTAAGATCTTCCCTCTGCAACTTACGGAACTCCAACTTGGTCAGATGCGGGGGGGAGTTTCTGAGGGTCTTGAGGGACAGCGGTAGCAGTAGAGTCAGCTGGCTGTGGACGTGCGGCTTGTGCACGGGTGGTCACGAGAACCGGAGGAGAAACTTCATCACTCTCTTGAACCTCTGCTGGAACATACTCTAGAATAGGGTTTATTGGCATAGAGTTACACACCTGGGGTTTGTCCATGACGATCAGGTTGGTCGGTTGCAGGTCTTCTGCCAAGTCGTTGCCTAGGAGAAGTTGCACTCCAGGCATGGGAAAAGGCTTTTCCCTGACGGCGACTTGGACTTCCCCCTTCACGTAGGGACAATCCAGGTGGACTCTGGCGAGAGGGTATGGAGAGGTAGCAGTGAGGTCAGTGATGAAGACAGTTTCTCCGGTGTAGGTGATGTTGGGCACAGCCGACTTCAAGATGATCGATTGTAGAGCCGCTGTGTCCCTCAAGATTTTCAATTTGAAACGTCCCTCCGGATTTGAACCGTTGGCAGAGACAGTTCCAGTATACAGGTGGTTACTGAAAAGAGAAAGATCATTAACATCAACACCAACATTCATCACAGGCTTAACGGACTTAGGAGGAGTTGGTTTGGGTTTTTGTTGGTCAGTGATTCCCTTGTATTGAGACTTACCACACTTGTCTATGGTATGTCCATAGAGTCTACAATACTTGCAGTACAGTTGTGAACCAGCTTGATCGGGGCTCACCTTCTCGTAACTGTACCACGACTTCTTACTGGAGGATGGTTCGGGTGTCAGCCGGTGGATGAGGCTGTAAGTGTCAGCCGACTTAGCACACTTCAGGTAGTCGGTTTCTTCTTTATCTGCTAAGTAGAGGCGGACAGGAGGCGGCACACGCCTCAAGAATTCTTCAACAAGCATCAGGTTGACGAGTTCTGTAAAAGTAGAGACATGTGCTGCTTCCAGCCATTTCATGAAATACCTCCGTTTCGTATTAGCAAACTCAAGGAAGGTAGTGGTACTTGCCTTCAGGTGGTCACGGAATTTCCTTCTATAACTTTCGGTGGAAAGTAGGTAGGCGTCCAACACTGCTTGTTTCAGAGTGTGGTAGTCATTCTCAGACGCCAAAGTACTGAGTGTGACTGCAGCTCTACCTGTAAGATGGACTCTGAGAAGTGTGGCCCATTGGTCGACAGGCCAACTGAGTTGATTAGCAAGGGTTTCAAAGGTGGTGAAAAACACATCAACTTCTGCTTCTACAAAGGATGGCATTAACTTACTTGCATGTGATATATTAAAACTGACGGGAAGATTGGCAGTAGCTTGCTGGCGTTGAGTGAAGTGTGAAGTTTCCAAGGCGATTTCACGTTGACGACACTCTAGAGCCAGAGTCGCTTGTTGCTTGTCATGTTCGCGTTGTATTTCCAACTCGCGTTGTTTGGTTTCAAGCTGTACTCGTTCACGTTCACGGAGTAATGCGACCTCACGTTCGTGTTCTTCTCTCCTCAAGGCGGCCTCGCGTTCTTGTTCGTTTCTCCTCAAAGCGGCCTCGCGTTCTTGTTCGTTTCTCCTCAAAGCAGCTTCGCGTTCTCTGAGGGTGATTTCTCGTTCTTGTTCTTCCCTTCGTATGGCAGCTGTTCGTTCTTGTTGTTCGAGGGCTTCCCTTTGCTGTTCGCGTTCAATTTTGGCCAGCTCTAGTTTGAATTTCAGCGTTGCCAAGTCAGGTTTATCTGCAATATAGTAAGTTTCATGAGTTTCAGAGTCGATCTTACCTTGCTCTAAATAGTAATCCAGCAACAGGTTGTATAGGTCATTTTTGTTGGCTTGGTAGGGAACTTCTAGTTGATACTCATGTGCAAGAGTTTGTAATTCAGTCTTCTTGGCACGACTTAAAGTCCCTATTTCACCTGCTGGATTTGTACGGAAAGCTTGGAGACGAAACATGGTGAAATTAGCAAATAAAGGTACACGAATATTCAATAGTGAATGTCAGAAACAGGACAACGTGGCAACTGGTACCTATCCTGTGAGATCTTTAACAATTAAAGTTAAGTAAAAGATGTTAAATGATTAAATTAAATCAAGGGCGCAGGAAATCTTGTACCCGGTACTCATGTAAGAGGATAAGGGCAAGAAAATCCTACTAACAAATGAAACAGAGTTTCGAAAACAAATGAAACAGTTAAATGCTTCAAAAGTAAAATTGGTAGTCCAAGGATGTAGGCATACCTTGCCAAGTCTCTATAGGACATAAAGCAAGTTTTTCCCACTGAATTTAATATGATACTTACAGAATTAGCGAACTTTTGTGCTCTGAAAAAGTAAGCTAATTCCCTACCGTTGTATGTATCATCATCTCTGACTGACGTGTAGGGGTGCGAGGTGTCAACTGGTGACGAGAACTGCTGCTGAGGTCCCAATTCAGCAACTAAAGTTCGAGCTAGAGGAACTATGGCCCTCTTTGTCCTCCTACAGTCAGATTGCAGAAGATTGGGTACTCTTGACCCGGGGCAGACCACAGTACCAGGGTACCAATATGATGATCTGTCAAAATGAGAAATATTCAAGGGACAAAGATGGTAAACACGAGTAATAACAAGGAGGGAGAGATGACCAATTAAGAGTATGACTGAGGCCTACAGTCACCACGTAATCCAAAGTTGTCTCACCTTCATATGTTACTCTCGTAATGCACAATATACCGCACCTTATAAAAAATGAAATTGAATATGAAAATAGTAAAGCTACGTTAACAAAGTTAAATACGCTTACCATAAATTACCACTTGGCACCAGTACCTGAGTGAAGCTCCTAGGACAGGCCCCCATATAACTTGTGACGGTAACGCGTTGGTGTTCGGCTGTTTAAGGCTAGGGGTATGGCCTCGTCACATAGTTATAAAAAAAAATAGAAAAACTGGAACTTCGTCTGTGGTAAGGTAAGGAGAAGACACACAAAACACAAGTAAACTTTAACAATGAAATTTTAATTACGTTAAATAAATTAAAACATGAAAAAATGCACAAACAAATTCGTATAATAAAATCAATCAATCAAAATAATAAGAATAATTAAATGACACAATGAAAAGTTATGTTAAGGCAAAATAACAAGAAGTGCAATACAAAAATAAATGTAGGTGCTGGAATATTGGCTTTAAGCTACCACCTCTCTCAGTACACGCAAACGTCTAGCCGTGAGGAATGGTAACCGTGGAAGCACAGAATATTCTGAGGTCTGAGGTCGTGGCGACCCCAGACATCAAGTAGTATGGGGGGGGCGAGTGCAGTTGCAGCCAGACCGGCGACCAATCAGCGGAGCCGGTAGTAAGACAGGTAGTTTGGCGGTTTGAGTCTGAACAGGTGTCCCTGGCTGCATACGTTTTGCGCTCTGGCAAACCTTGCTGGTGTTGTTGTCGTTGTTGGACATTTCTTCCATAGTAGTTATATATATTTGTTGCGACGTATTTGTGGAGGGAAGAGCAGGCTCAATCTCTTGAAGAAGATTATCGTCACAATATATATATATATATATATATTTATATATATATATATATATACTTATATATATATATATTTATATATTTATATATATATATTTATATATATATATATTTATATATATATTTATATATATATTTATATATATATTTACATATATATATTTATATATATATTTATATATATATGTATTTATATATATATATATATATATATATATATTTATATATATATATATATATTTATATATATATATTTACATATATATATATTTATATATATATTTATATATATATGTATTTATATATATATATATATATATATATATATATATATATATATATATATATATATATATATATATATATATATTTATATATATATATATTTATATATATATTTATAGATATATATTTATATATATATTTATATATATATTTATATATATATATATATATATATATATATATATATATATATATATATATATATATATATATATATATATATATTTATAAATATATTTATATATATATTTATATATATATTTATATATATATATTTATATATATATATATTTATATATATATATATTTATATATATATATATTTATATATATATATATATATATATATATATATATATGTCGTACCTAATAGCCAGAACGCACTTCTCAGCCTACTATTCAAGGCCCGATTTGCCTAATAAGCCAAGTTTTCATGAATTAATGTGTTTTCGTCTACCTAACCTACCTAACCTAACCTAACCTAGCTTTTTTTGGCTACCTAACCTAACCTTACCTATAAATATAGGTTAGGTTAGGTTAGGTAGGGCTGGTTAGGTTCGGTCATATATCTACGTTAATTTTAACTCCAATAAAAAAAATTGACGTCTTGATGCTTTGCACCATACTGGGTTGCGTCTCAGCTCTGGTGCCTTTCGTTCGACTCCCGCCCTTAGTTTGTATGTTGACACTGGCTTTCTCTCTCTTCAGGACCGCCGTGATCGCTACTGTCTTCGCTATCTTGCGCGGTCTTTACAACATCCTTCCTCTCGCCTCTGTCGTGCATTGACTTTTCCTCTTCCTGTGGTGCCTGTTCCTCTTCATTGTCTCCCACTTTCTGTCCGGTTATCTCGCATACAGGATTCTCTTTCTGTTCATATTTCTAATGTTTCTCCTCGTATTGTTCCTTCCTTACCTCCGTGGAGAGTCTCCCTTCCCAAGTTTTGTACGTCCCTTACTTGTATTACTAAAGCCTTTACCCCTCCTACTATTCTGAAAAGCCTCTTCCTTGAGCACTTTTCTTCGCACTCCCACTCTATTTCCATCTTCACTGATGGGTCTAAGTCTGCGGATGGTGTGGGCTACATTATTGTTTTTCCTGACCGTACTTATATGTGTCGCCTCTCTTCGGAGGCTAGCGTCTTTACGGCAGAACTTTATGCTATTCTCTATGCTCTTCGTCTCTTGCTTTCTCATTCTCATTCCTCCTTTGTGGTTGTAGTTGATTCTCGTGTGCCCTCATGGCACTAGGGTCCTTTAATCCTGTCCATCCGATGGTCATCGAGATTCAACATTGGCTGTTTCTTATTTCTAGTAAATTTAAATCAGTAGTTTTGCTAGGTTCCCAGCCATATTGGTGTTTATTTCAATGAGCGTGTGGATGCTGCCGCTAAGGAAGCTATCCGTTCTTGTCCCATCTCCCGTAAAAGTATTCCTTATTCCGACTTTTAGTCGGAATAAGGAATAGTTCACACTGCTCCTCCTGCTACTAATGCTACTGGTGTCTACTCTATTTCCTGTTCGTCTTGTTCTCTCCAATACTTTGGCGAAACTGGCCGTACACTGAATGACAGACTTAAAGAACACAAGAGAAGTGTTAAGTCTGCAGACACTAACAATGCTCTCTTCTGCCATGTGAGGGATTCTAATCATCCCATTGATTGGTCTTTCATTGATTCATTGAATCCAAGCAACTATTTTACATCTGTGTTATCGCCCCTATATTTCCTAGACCTTCTGGTTAGGTCAGGCTTGCTGAATAATTCTCAAAGGGGAGACTCGTTTCTCCTGTAGGCTGAGATCATAACAATATATATATATATATATATATATATATATATAACTGAAAACTCACACCCCAGAAGTGACTCGAACCCATACTCCCAGAAGCCACGCAACTGGTATGTACAAGACGCCTTAATCCACTTGACCATCACGACCGGACATAATGAGGTGATAGCCGAGGCTATATGAACCACCCCACCGCCGGCACTCGGATAGTTATCTTGGGCATAGCATTTTACCAAATCACCTCATTCTTTGGGGCACACGTGAGGAACACAAATGCGAACAAGCCTGAATGGTCCCCAGGACATATGCAACTGAAAACTCACACCCCAGAAGTGACTCGAACCCATACTCCCAGAAGCCACGCAACTGGTATGTACAAGACGCCTTAATCCACTTGACCATCACGACCGGACATAATGAGGTGATAGCCGAGGCTATATGAACCACCCCACCGCCGGCACTCGGATAGTTATCTTGGGCATAGCATTTTACCAAATCACCTCATTCTTTGGGGCACACGTGAGGAACACAAATGTGAACAAGCCTGAATGGTCCCCAGGACATATGCAACTGAAAACTCACACCCCAGAAGTGACTCGAACCCATACTCCCAGAAGCCACGCAACTGGTATGTACAAGACGCCTTAATCCACTTGACCATCACGACCGGACATAATGAGGTGATAGCCGAGGCTATATGAACCACCCCACCGCCGGCACTCGGATAGTTATCTTGGGCATAGCATTTTACCAAATCACCTCATTCTTTGGGGCACACGTGAGGAACACAAATGCGAACAAGCCTGAATGGTCCCCAGGACATATGCAACTGAAAACTCACACCCCAGAAGTGACTCGAACCCATACTCCCAGAAGCCACGCAACTGGTATGTACAAGACGCCTTAATCCACTTGACCATCACGACCGGACATAATGAGGTGATAGCCGAGGCTATATGAACCACCCCACCGCCGGCACTCGGATAGTTATCTTGGGCATAGCATTTTACCAAATCACCTCATTCTTTGGGGCACACGTGAGGAACACAAATGCGAACAAGCCTGAATGGTCCCCAGGACATATGCAACTGAAAACTCACACCCCAGAAGTGACTCGAACCCATACTCCCAGAAGCCACGCAACTGGTATGTACAAGACGCCTTAATCCACTTGACCATCACGACCGGACATAATGAGGTGATAGCCGAGGCTATATGAACCACCCCACCGCCGGCACTCGGATAGTTATCTTGGGCATAGCATTTTACCAAATCACCTCATTCTTTGGGGCACACGTGAGGAACACAAATGCGAACAAGCCTGAATGGTCCCCAGGACATATGCAACTGAAAACTCACACCCCAGAAGTGACTCGAACCCATACTCCCAGAAGCCACGCAACTGGTATGTACAAGACGCCTTAATCCACTTGACCATCACGACCGGACATAATGAGGTGATAGCCGAGGCTATATGAACCACCCCACCGCCGGCACTCGGATAGTTATCTTGGGCATAGCATTTTACCAAATCACCTCATTCTTTGGGGCACACGTGAGGAACACAAATAACTATCCATATAGCCTCGGCTATCACCTCATTATGTCCGGTCGTGATGGTCAAGTGGATTAAGGCGTCTTGTACATACCAGTTGCGTGGCTTCTGGGAGTATGGGTTCGAGTCACTTCTGGGGTGTGAGTTTTCAGTTGCATATGTCCTGGGGACCATTCAGGCTTGTTCGCATTTGTGTTCCTCACGTGTGCCCCAAAGAATGAGGTGATTTGGTAAAATGCTATGCCCAAGATAACTATCCGAGTGCCGGCGGTGGGGTGGTTCATATAGCCTCGGCTATCACCTCATTATGTCCGGTCGTGATGGTCAAGTGGATTAAGGCGTCTTGTACATACCAGTTGCGTGGCTTCTGGGAGTATGGGTTCGAGTCACTTCTGGGGTGTGAGTTTTCAGTTGCATATGTCCTGGGGACCATTCAGGCTTGTTCGCATTTGTGTTCCTCACGTGTGCCCCAAAGAATGAGGTGATTTGGTAAAATGCTATGCCCAAGATAACTATCCGAGTGCCGGCGGTGGGGTGGTTCATATAGCCTCGGCTATCACCTCATTATGTCCGGTCGTGATGGTCAAGTGGATTAAGGCGTCTTGTACATACCAGTTGCGTGGCTTCTGGGAGTATGGGTTCGAGTCACTTCTGGGGTGTGAGTTTTCAGTTGCATATGTCCTGGGGACCATTCAGGCTTGTTCGCATTTGTGTTCCTCACGTGTGCCCCAAAGAATGAGGTGATTTGGTAAAATGCTATGCCCAAGATAACTATCCGAGTGCCGGCGGTGGGGTGGTTCATATAGCCTCGGCTATCACCTCATTATGTCCGGTCGTGATGGTCAAGTGGATTAAGGCGTCTTGTACATACCAGTTGCGTGGCTTCTGGGAGTATGGGTTCGAGTCACTTCTGGGGTGTGAGTTTTCAGTTGCATATGTCCTGGGGACCATTCAGGCTTGTTCGCATTTGTGTTCCTCACGTGTGCCCCAAAGAATGAGGTGATTTGGTAAAATGCTATGCCCAAGATAACTATCCGAGTGCCGGCGGTGGGGTGGTTCATATAGCCTCGGCTATCACCTCATTATGTCCGGTCGTGATGGTCAAGTGGATTAAGGCGTCTTGTACATACCAGTTGCGTGGCTTCTGGGAGTATGGGTTCGAGTCACTTCTGGGGTGTGAGTTTTCAGTTGCATATGTCCTGGGGACCATTCAGGCTTGTTCGCATTTGTGTTCCTCACGTGTGCCCCAAAGAATGAGGTGATTTGGTAAAATGCTATGCCCAAGATAACTATCCGAGTGCCGGCGGTGGGGTGGTTCATATAGCCTCGGCTATCACCTCATTATGTCCGGTCGTGATGGTCAAGTGGATTAAGGCGTCTTGTACATACCAGTTGCGTGGCTTCTGGGAGTATGGGTTCGAGTCACTTCTGGGGTGTGAGTTTTCAGTTGCATATGTCCTGGGGACCATTCAGGCTTGTTCGCATTTGTGTTCCTCACGTGTGCCCCAAAGAATGAGGTGATTTGGTAAAATGCTATGCCCAAGATAACTATCCGAGTGCCGGCGGTGGGGTGGTTCATATAGCCTCGGCTATCACCTCATTATGTCCGGTCGTGATGGTCAAGTGGATTAAGGCGTCTTGTACATACCAGTTGCGTGGCTTCTGGGAGTATGGGTTCGAGTCACTTCTGGGGTGTGAGTTTTCAGTTGCATATGTCCTGGGGACCATTCAGGCTTGTTCGCATATATATATATATATATATATATATATATATATATATATATATATATATATATATATATATATATATATATATATATGTCGTACCTAATAGCCAGAACGCACTTCTCAGCCTACTATGCAAGGCCCGATTTGCCTAATAAGCCAAGTTTTCATGAAATAATTGTTTTTCGGCTACCTAACCTACCTAACCTAACCTAACCTAACTTTTTCGGCTACCTAACCTAACCTAACCTATAAAGATAGGTTAGGTTAGGTTAGGTAGGGTTGGTTAGGTTCGGTCATATATCTACGTTAATTTTACCTCCAATAAAAAAAAGTTGACCTCATACATAATGAAATGGGTAGCTTTATCATTTCATAAGAAAAAAATTAGAGAAAATATATTAATTCAGGAAAACTTGGCTTATTAGGCAAATCGGGTCTTGAATAGTAGGCCGAGAAGTGCGTTCTGGCTACTAGGTACGACATATATATATATATATATATATTTATTTATGTCGTACCTAGTAGCCAGAACTCAGTTCTCAGCCTACTATGCAAGGCCCGATTTGCCTAATAAGCCTAGTTTTCATGAAATAATTGTTTTTCGACTACCTAACCTAACTTTTTCAGTTACCTAACCTAACCTATAAAGATAGGTTAGGTTAGGAAGGGTTGGTTAGGTTCTGTCATATATCTAACACGAATATCTAATTCTAACACGAATTTTCTCAATATTTCTTATGTTTCTTTTCACTGTCGATGGTAATTGAAAATCTAATTCTACAAAATTCATTTTTATTTCTAGTCTGACACGACACTTGAACGCGTTTTGTAATTACTTATTACATTTTCAAAGACTTTAATTTACACACACACACACACACACACAACTGTAACCTGAAAACATTAAACAGAATTTAACTTTTGCTAACATTAATTAAACAGCTTGTCTTATATACTCGCATTTGGGTGAGGTGATATGCTGCAACAGTTTTGGATGAGGTGAACAAACTTTTTACCAACACAAGACAGAGCACGGAGCAATGGGTATAAATTGGATAAATGAGAGGGAAGAATGGAAGTAACTGCAAAGGGCTTATTGGCCCATACTTCCTCTTGATGATTTTATATTGGTACGGAGTCTTGAGGGATCAGAGCAAAAAGGGAAAAAGTGGCACCCTGATACAAATGAAAAGGTACCCCCTACCTGCAGATCCGCCATTTTGTAGAGGACGCTAACCGAGTGAGGATTGGGTGACTTAGGTCACGGGCGACCAATCAGAGCATGCCATGACGTCACCGAGTTCCTCATGCAGGCTGGCAGCACCAACGTCAGCTCTCGTCTGACTGTGAGAGGGAGAGGATGTTTCTCGGTCAACTCTCGAGGATTTGAGGCTCTACAAGCCTTTAATCAGTGGATTAAACTAGCCATCGCACCCCACCATTGTTATTGAAGACCCTGTGCTTCCGAGAAGCAAGAAGCCAAGTTCATTGAGCAGAGAATGCCAAAACTTGAAGAATCGGTCGGCGAAGACGCTGGAGAGGCGCTGCATGATGCTGGAGGGGTCTGGAAGGTGTTGTGGGCAGACCTGGCTGTGACCGTGTCACATTCATTGAGGATTTTGGAGGGACGACATCGTTCGTAGAGCAAGGAGCAACGCCTTGCGGAAGGGACGAGTGTGTACATTCAGTGATTAGCTCAGTGCCCACTGGTGAACCAGGATTGGGATATCTGAATCTCTGGGAGTGGTTCGGCGACGACGCGAAGGCTTCACTACACCTGAGGACTGGTGGAACGTTCCTGGATCGTCAAGGACCGACTCAGGAAGCGTGGGAACCTCACACCATCAAGGGACAGGCGTCGTGAGCCAGGAATGTTAAGGTAGATCAATTTCCCTCCCATTACCCCTTGTTTGAGTAGGCTAGACAGGCCACGATATTTACCTATGTATGTTGCAGTATAACGT
Organism: Procambarus clarkii; assembly: GCF_040958095.1. Lineage (NCBI taxonomy): Eukaryota > Metazoa > Arthropoda > Malacostraca > Decapoda > Cambaridae > Procambarus > Procambarus clarkii. Next base: position 26,313,603 of record NC_091157.1, on the reverse strand, counting down.
TGTTACATTAGTAGTAGGATAGGCTGCAGGGCAGATGGGGTCAGGATTATGGGAACCTTAGACATTTTTTTAGTGACTATAATTGGACAGACTTGTTGGTAGGCAAGGAAGTGAATGAGATGTATGTCAAGTTTTGTGAAATATATGATAGAGGCACAAAAAAATTTATACCAAAACAGAGATGCAGAACTAGGAAACAGGATTGGTTCAACAGAAATTGCGAGAGGGCCAGAGACCAAAAGACACATAAATGGAATCAATACAGGAAGAGGCCAAACCCCCCAAACATTCCAGTGATACAAAGATGCGAGTAACTACTACACGGCAGTGAGGAGAGAGGCAGAAAGAAATTTTGAAAAAGGGATTGCAGACAAACGTAAAACAGAACCAGGTCTATTCTATAAATTCATAAACAACAAATTGCAGGTAAAGGATAATATTCAGAGGTGGGGGGGGGGGAGCTTTTGAGGAGAGCTTGTGGGAGGGGGAGAGCTTGTGGGGGGAGCTTGTAGACACATATATAGCTTAAATATAACCAGACAAGAGTATGATAGAAACAACATGGCAGTTAATAACATAATTGAGAGGGCAGCTTCTGCTGCCTGTTGAAATCGATCTCATCTGCTCATCATGGAGGATTTAAATCATGGAAAGATAGACTGGGAGAACAAGGAACCGCATGGAGGAGAGGATACATGGAGAGCCAAACTATTGGAGGTGGCGACAAGAAACTTCCTAAGCAAACATGTTAGGGAACCCACTAGGATGAGGGGAAGTGATGAACCAGCGAGACTCGACCTAGTCTTCACTCTGAATGACTCCGACATAAGGGAAATTGACTTCGCGGCCCCAGTACGAATGAGCGACCACAGTGTACTGACGTTTGAGTATCTTGTTGAAGAAGGGCTAAAGTACTCGAAAAAGGAAACTGAAAGCAAAGGGCTAGCATTCCGTAAGGGAAATTTTGAGGAGATAAGAAAATTCCTAAAGGATGTAACATGGGAATCAGAGCTAAGGGGAAAGACGGCCCAAAACATGAAGGAATACATCACGCAGAACTGCAAGAATGCAGCAGAAAAAGTTATCCCGGCATAAAAGGTGAAAACCGAAATGCAAGAAAAAGAAACCCATTATTTAATCAGAGATGTAAGCTAGCTAAGCAACAAAGCAAAAGAGCGAGGAGAAACTATAGAAATAACATGACACTTGAGAGCAGAGAAGGTTACCAGAGAGCCAGGAATGAATACGTCAGGGTGAGAAGAGTAGCAGAAGGGCAATATGAAAATGACATAGCAAGCAAAGCTAAGACCCAACTCAAATTGCTGCACAGCCACATCAAGGGAAAGACAACAATGAAGGAATAGGTAATGAAACTGAGGATAGGGGCAGACAGATTCACTACAAATGACAAAGAAGTGTGCGAGGAACTCAATATGAAATTCCAGAAAGTCTTCACATTAGAGGAAGGAGAAGTTCCAGATATTAGAGAAGAAATAATTAACCAGGCACCACTAAAGGAATTTGAGATTACCAGTGGAGATGTAAGGAAGCTTTTGCTAGAGATGGATGTGACAAAGGCTATAGGCCTGGATGGAATTTCACCATGGCTACTAAAGGAAGGAGCAGAAGCACTGTGCCTGCCACTCTCCATGGTGTATAACAAATCACAGGTAACAGGTGAACTGCCAGAAATTTGGAAGGCGGCAAACGTAGTCCCGATATACAAGAAGGGGGATAGACAGGAAGCACTAAACTACAGGCCAGTATCCCTAACTTGCATACCATACAAGCTAATGGAGAAAATTGTGCAAAAAAAAGTTAGTCGAACATCTGGAGCGAAGGAACTTTGTGACACAACACCAAAATGGTTTCAGGGATGGCATGTCATGCCTCACAGGACTAATTGATTTCTACAACCAGGCAACAAGAATCAGGCAAGAAAGAGACGGGTGGGCAGACTCCATATATTTGGATTACCAGAAAGGTTTTGACACAATGCCAAACCAGAGACTAGTGCGAAAGCTGGAGATGCAGGCAGAAGTGAAAGGGACGATGCTCCATTGGATAAGAGCGTACCTAAGTAACAGAAGGCAGCGAGTCACTGTGCGGGGTGAGGTATCAGATTGGCGAGACGTCACCAGTGGGGTCCCGCAGGGTTCAGTCCTTGGACCCATACCGTTTCTCATATATGTAAAGGATCTTCCAGATGGTATAGAATCATTCCTCAAATTGTTTGCTGATGATGCAAAAATTATGAGGAGGATTAAGATGGAGGAAGACAGTAGGAGACTACAAGACGACGTAGACAGACTGTATGAATGGTCCAACAAATGGCTTCTAAAGTTCAACCCGAGTATGTAAGGTAATGAAACTTGGCAGTGGAAACAGGAGGCCAGACACAGGATACAGAATGGGAGATGAAGTCCTTCGTGAAAAGGACAGAGAGAAGGATCTAGGATTTGATATCACACCAACCCATTCTCCTGAAGCCCACATCAAAAGAATAACATCTGCGGCGTATGCGAGGCTGGCTAACATCAGACTGCCTTCAGGAACCTGTGTAAGGAATCATTCAGAACCTCGTATAGCACATATGTAAGACCAATCCTGGAGTATGCGGCCCCCAGGATGGAGCCCGTACCGTGTCAAGCACAAGGCGAAGCTTGAAAAAGTTCAGAGAGATGCCACTAGGCTAGTCACAGAACTAAGAGGCATGAGTTACGAGGACAGGCTGCATGACACTAGAATACAGAAGAGTAAAGGAAGACATGATCACGACCTACAAAATTCTCAGAGGAATTGACACGGTAGATAAGGATAAACATTTTTACTCAGGTGGTACGCGAACAAAAGGACACAGGTGGAGACGGAGGACACAGATGGAGACTGAGTACCCAAAGGAGCCACAGGGACGTTAGAAAGAACTTTTTCAGTGTCAGAGTAGTTAACAGGTGGAATGCATTAGGCAGCGATGTGGTGGAGGCTGACTCCATACACAGTTTTAAATGTAGATATGATAGAGCCCAGTAGGCTCAGGAATCTGAACACCAGTTGATTGATAGTTGAGAGGCAGGAACAAAGAGCCAAAGCTCAACATCCGCAAGGACAAATAGGCGAGTACTGTTATGATCCCAGGTAGCCGAAAAACGAGTCTCCCTTCTGAGAATTATTCTATAAAGCCTGACCTGACTAGAAGGTCTAGGAAAGATAGAGGTGAAGACACAGACGTAAAATAGTTGGTTGGATTTGATAAACAATTTGAGATTGTGGGCATTGAATAAGGAGCTACATAAATGACTAGTTAGGAGATGTGGATAATTTGCTGGAGGTGTGAGGCTCGCTTAGAGAGGAGCTAAAGTCACTAGAGTACCCAACATCGCGAGGGGAAGCTGCGCTTCGTGTGAGCTCCTGTCAGAAAGGGGCCTGAAGCCAACTGACTGGCGGTGAAGGACCCTCCCAGAGTGAGGAGGACCGCCGGGCAGGGGGAGTATGGACCAGCCCAAACAGGGGAGTCCGCTCTCACAGTATGTAGAGAGCAGATAGATGTTGGATGCAAACATATTGTGTGGATTATTTCGTCTATGTGTTTATAAGGAAACATTTTTATTGGCATGTCAATAGGTTGCAGGTTTGTCTTTGGGGAAGAAGTTGCTGAGAACTTCGAAGCCAGCACAGAGGGAGTAGTTGATGAGACTCCAAGGTAGTGGAAGAGTAGGACCTCGAGCTGTGAAGAGGAGTGCCACGTGTTTCTGTAATACCAGTGGCGAAACTCCAGTTCTGTTCGAGGAAACGTCATGGTGTAGCAGCCAGGAGAGCTTTGGAGGACCCTAGTAGAAGTGGTCAAGCACCATAGTTGCTCAAGGAAGACTTCAAGGTGTAGCAGCCTGGAAGAGCTGCGGAGGATCCTGGTAGATAAACCCGGAAGAACCTGAAGATATCAGGGTAGTGAGCTTCCAGATGTGGAAGGGAAGTTCTGGTTGATTATTTGTAGGGAGTTGGTAGAGTGTTTGGGTGTCATCAGCGTGCAAGACGCAGTGAAAGGTGAGTGATTGTTTGCCATTTTTGTGCCAAGGAGTACTTATACTGAAGTATAGAGTTACAGTCATTGGCAGGATTATCTGCAGAGACATACATATGTGTGCTAGGACTGATAGGAGGATCGATTCATCATTGCTGTATATCAAGGAACATCTATACTAATATTTATGTTATTGCATTCATACGCTGGTTTTCCTTGTACATGTTCATTTATATATATATATATATATATATATATATATATATATATATATATATATATATATATATATATATATATATATATATATATATATATATATATATATATATATATATATATATATATATATATGACTGAAAACTCACACCCCAGAAGTGACTCGAACCCATACTCCCAGGAGCAACGCAACTGGTAAGTACAGGGCGCCTTAATCCGCTTGACCATCACGGCCGGACAAAAGGAAGTGGTAGCCGAAGCTATTTGAACCACTTCCCCGCCGGCAACTCGGATGGTAATCTTGGGCATAGCATTTCACCAAATCACCTCATTCTTTGGGGCACACGTGAGGAACACAAATGCGAACATGTTCGCATTTGTTCGCATTTGTGTTCCTCACGTGTGCCCCAAAGAATGAGGTGATTTGGTGAAATGCTATGCCCAAGATTACCATCCGAGTTGCCGGCGGGGAAGTGGTTCAAATAGCTTCGGCTACCACTTCCTTTTGTCCGGCCGTGATGGTCAAGCGGATTAAGGCGCCCTGTAGTTACCAGTTGCGTTGCTCCTGGGAGTATGGGTTCGAGTCACTTCTGGGGTGTGAGTTTTCAGTCGCATATAGTCCTGGGGACCATTCAGGCTTGTTCACACATATATATATATATATATATATATATATATATATATATATATATATATATATATATATATATATATATATATATATATATATATATATATATATTTTTATATATATATATATATATATATATATATATATATATATATATATATATATATATATATATATATATATATATATATATATACTCTTGCTGATAGTGCAACATTGTATTATAAGAATTGACCTACTTGAGGAGGTTGGTAGTATTAGGTGGTGAATCAGGAGATAGGATAGCACTTGATAAGCAGATGATAGAGTTCTGATGGTGTTAGAGTGCAACCTGACCGAAATAGTATAGAGTGTAGGATTCCTTAATATTACTACATGTGTGTGTATGTATTCTGTATGTGCTTCGTCCAGTATATGTATTCAAATTTGCTGGTGTTTGCCCTTGTTCCAGTGAGGCTTCCCAGGAAGTAGGAAAGAAGGGGGGAGAGAGAGAAAGAACCAAGAACCACTGCTGTGGGCAGGGTAGAAGGTAATACTAATAAGACAAAGGGGATTGAGGAGATCATATCACATAAGGAGAGAGTGGGGAGTCACAGCGGCTCGAGTGGGTGTGTGCATGTGACAGCGAGCCTAAGTATTGGAGCCGCATCCCTTAAACGTGTGACGTTGAGCCCCTCTCCAAGAGCCAGAAGCTCCTGGTAAAGTATAAGCATTCTACCGAGTTTTGGATTGGGTTGTCCATAGAGAAGGATCAACGACACAATTCCAACCCACAACATAATAGTACACACACACACACACACACACACACAATCCCAGAGGGAAGTGGAGAACCCTCCTCAAACAGTGCAACAGCCACAGGGATTGGGGCACCACCCCCACATTCTACCCAACAGACACCCAGCCTGCCCCATCCCCTGTCAGCCCCCCACTAAGTACCCACCTAGGGCACCCATCCCCCACCCAACCCCCTCCTCCCACTCACCCCCCTCCTCCCACTCACCCTTCTCCCACATGCCTTCCCGTCTCTCCCACCCCCAAGCCCTCCCTTCTCCCCTGCCCCCCTAAGCCCCCCCCCCTCTCCCCCACCCAACCTAAGTCTTCCCCTCTCCCCCACTCCCCTAAACCCTCCCCTCGTCCTCACCCACCTCGGCCCTCCTTTTTCCCCCACGCCCCCCAAGCCCTCCACCCTTTTCTCCCCCTCCCCCAACTCCTAAATCCCCCAAAGCCTCTCCACCCCCCCATGCTTCCCCAACCCTCCCTCTCTCACCCCCCCCAACCCTCCCCCTCTCACTCTCCCCCCCAACCCTCTCCCTCTCCCCCCCTACCCTCCCCCTCTTACCCACCCCCCATACCCTCCCCCTCTCCCCCACCACCCCCCTCTCATCCCCCCCAAGCCCTCCCTCGTCCACCACTCTCCCCGTTCCAGGTCCCCCCCACCTTCCACTCACCCCAGATCCCAAAGGTCCCCCCCAGAGGAGAAGCAGAAGAGAGTCAGTTTCAGGGTGATGTACTTGAACATAGATGGGATCACAAACAAGAAAAGTGAACTAAGGAAAAGAGCACAAGAAGTGAACCCAGATGTAATCGGACTCACTGAAACAAAACTCTCTGGAATCATAACGAATGCCGTGTTTCCCCAGGAGTACACAGTAATAAGGAAAGAGAGGGAAGGTAGGGGAGGAGGCGGAGTGGCCCTACTCATGAGAAAGGAATGGAGTTTTAAGGAGATGGCCATCCCGGGTTGTGAGGAGTTCAGAGACTACATAGCAGGCACCATGTCAATGGGAGGACCAAGAATAGTAGTAGCAGTAATATACAACCCTCCACCAAATGACAGAAGACCCAGTCAAGAGTATGAAAACAACAACATGGCAGTTAACACTATAATTGAGAGGGCAGCCTCTGCTGCCTGTAGATATAGATCCCACCTGCTCATCATGGGCGACTTCAATCACGGAAGGATTGACTGGGAGAACAAGAAACCGCATGGAGGCGAGGATACGTGGAGAGCCAAACTATTGGAGGTGGCGACAAGAAACTTTTTAACCCAGCATGTCGGAGAACCCACAAGGATGAGAGGCAATGACGAACCAGCGAGACTCGACCTAGTCTTCACTCTGAACGACTCCGTCATAAGAGAAATCGGTTTTGAGGACCCAGTAGGAATGAGCGACCACAGTGTACTGGTGTTTGAGTACTTGATTGAAGAAGGGTTATTGAACTCGAGGAGGGATACCGAAACCAAAAGGTTAGCATACCGAAAGAGAAACTATGAGGGGATAAGAAAATTCCTAGCAGATATAGCATGGGAAACAGAGCTCATGGGAAAGACGGCCCAAGATATGATGGATTACATCACGCAGAAGTGCAAGGACGCTGCAAACAAGTTTGTCCCAGTCCAAAAGGAAAACAGATAAATGAAAATGAGAAACCCATGGTTTAATCAGAGATGTAGGCTAGCTAAGCAGCAAAGTAAAAGGGCATGGAGAAACTATAGGAATAACAGGACACTGGAGAGCAGAGAAAGATACTAGAATGCCACGAATAAATATGTCAGGATGAGAAGAGAGACAGAAAGACAATACGAAAATGACATCGCAAGCAGGGCAAAGACTCAGCCTAAATTGTTGCATAGCCACATCAGGAGAAAAACAACAGTAAAGGAACAGGTTATGAAATTAAGGATAGGGGCGGAAAGATTCACTACAAATGACAAGGAAGTGTGTGAGGAATTGAATAAGAAATTCCAGGAGGTCTTCACCTTAGAGCAAGGAGAAATTCCAGAGGTAAGTGAGGGAATAGCTAACCAGGAACCACTGGAAGAGTTTGAGATTACCAGCGGGGAAGTAAGGAAGTGTTTACTAGAGTTGGATGTGACAAAGGCTATAGGCCCAGATGGAATCTCCCCATGGGTTCTAAAGGAAGGATCAAAAGAACTGTGCCTACCACTCTCCGTAGTGTATAACAAATCACTGGCAACAGGGGAACTGCCAGATATTTGGAAAGCGGCTAACGTAGTCCCGATATACAAGGGGATAGACAGGAGGCACTGAACTACAGGCCAGTGTCCCTAACCTGCATCCCATGCAAGCTGATGGAGAAGATTGTGCGAAAAAAACTAGTGGGGCATCTGGAGCGAAGGAACTTTGTAACACAGCATCAACATGGGTTCAGGGATGGCAGGTCCTGCCTCACAGGGCTACTTGAATTCTACTACCAGGCAACAAAAATAAGGCAAGAAAGAGAAGGGTGGGCAGACTGCATATTTTTGGACTGTCAGAAAGCCTTTGACACAGTGCCACACAAGAGGCTAGTGCGAAAGTTGGAGATGCAGGCTGGAGTGAAAGGGAAGGTACTCCGGTGGATAGAGGAGTACCTAAGCAACAGGAGACAACGAGTCTGTATGAGGGGTGAGGTCTCAGATTGGCGAGACGTTACAAGTTGAGTCTCGCAGGGGTCAGTCCTGCGAGACTCCACTTAATAGAGAAGAAGATTAGGATATTTCTACCCTCCATCTTAATTAATTTAAGTCATAGTTGATGCCAGTTTGGTCGCATCTGAAGCCTATGAGAGAGTAATGCAAGATGATTACAGCATATACCAATTTCTTCACAACTCTCGCTAACAACTTGTTCACAACTCTTGCTAACAACTGTTCACAACTCTCACTACCAACTTGTTCACAACTCCTGCTACCAACTTGTTCACAACTCTCACTACCAACTGTTCACAACTCTCACTACCAACTTCTTCACAACTCTCGCTAACAACCTCGTCACAACTCTCGCTAACAACCTCGTCACAACTCTCGCTAACAACCTCCCCACAACTCTCACTAACAACCTTCCCACAACTCTCACTAACAACCTTCCCACAACTCTCACTAACAACCTCCCCACAACTCTCGCTAACAACCACCCCACAACTCTCATTAACAACCTCCCCACAACTCTCGCTATCAACCTCCCCACAACTCTCACTAACAACCTCCCCACAACTCTCACTAACAACCTCCCCACAACTCTCACTAACAACCTCCCCACAACTCTCACTAACAACCTCCCCACAACTCTCACTAACAACCTCCCCACAACTCTCACTAACAACCACCCCACAACTCTCACTAACAACCTCCCCACAACTCTCACTAACAACCTCCCCACAACTGTCGCTAACAACCTCCCCACAACTCTCACTAACAACCTCCCCACAACTCTCGCTAACAACCTCCCCACAACTCTCACTAACAACCTCCCCACAACTCTCACTAACAACCTCCCCACAACTCTCACTAACAACCTCCCCACAACTCTCGCTAACAACCTCCCCACAACTCTCACTAACAACCTTCCCACAACTCTCGCTAACAACCTCCCCACAACTCTCACTAACAACCTCCACACAACTGTCGCTAACAACCTCCCCACAACTCTCACTAACAACCTCGTCACAACTCTCGCTAACAACCTCCCACAACTCTCGCTAACAGCCTCCCCACAACTCTCACTAACAACCTCCCCACAACTCTAACAACCTCCCCACAACTCTCACTACCAACTACTCCGAACTCTCCAACATTCTTCCTGCTGTCTACCACCAAACAATATTCTCCACAAACAGGTTAGTACATTGTAAGTTATCAGACGATGAGTGACAATAACGTGGCTGAGAATGTCATGTTCATTATCAATACATTATAAGAATCGATGATTGTCCAGGACGGACCAAAGCTTTGTCCTTTCTCAACTTTCTGATATGTGGTTTAGTCGTTACATTCTAACTTTACTAAATTATGCAGTTGATTTATAGATGTGATGATTGTACTGTACCTATATATTTTGGTAATTAAAGCGTATTTACTCGCATCAAAAATGTGTTTATCAGTGATTAAGAAAATTGTGAGAGTGTTGTGTTGTTGTTTCCGAGGGGAGTCTGAGAGAGACCAGTCTTCAGGGTCAGTGTCGAAAGATATGGACAACGATAAGGACCAGGTTGAATCTTCCAGGCCAGACACAAATATTGGCTCTGTTAATGCCACTATGTATGGTAATACAGAAATTAATACCTAAGACAGCGGGAATAATGATGATATTAATACCGAAATTAATATCGAGGAGAGCGGTCATAGTGATGATGATAATACAGATAATAATACCGACTCTGTCAAAAGTTTCTCAGGCACCATGCTCCTCGACTTCACCCGCCAGCATTAGCTGATGAGCGCTGCCTTCAAACTTCTTCCTTACAAAGACATGACCACCGCCGAACTCGCTAAAATTACTACCTGCTTAATAAATGTATCATCAAATCCGCTCGGGAGCCAAGACCACGAGTCACACTCACAGGCACAAACAAAAGCCGTGAGGGAGCTCGACGCTACAAGATGTAGGGGCTTTAGTAAACTTTTGCCGGTGGTATTGCCCTCTCACGACTCCACACTCCCTCAAGAAGACCTGGAGTGTCAAGATCAAATGGGGCTCCAGGAGGCTACAGAGGAACATAGCTTCCACAACAATTAACAATCCAGTTTGAGCTTCAAACTTGACATCGGCACAAGACTCGTGTGCGTCTCGCCAGACAAACAGGTACAGTGTCCGAAATGTTTTTTGTACCCCAGTAACGCTGAGATGTATGAAAATGGTATGAAAATATGTCAGTTTTGTGAACCCATTGCCAGGTTACCCAGGTGGTACCTGTATAATTACATGAGTAACTATGAAATAAGAAACAGTGAAACTTTCGTCCTTAAATACGCTGTTATTATTGACGTAAACAACATTAACAAAAGTTTTGAAAACTTTTTGTGTTAATTGTCGCTTCCGCATAACATTACCATTTAAATGATTATCATTAATAGCTAAACAGGCTAGTACAAGTCAACTTAACTGAAACAATCGAACCTGCGGTCTTAAATACAGGATTTATAGAGTACTAGTTTGGATGTATTTTCGATAACGACGTAGATGATGTGGCTCGTCTCCCAGCATTGTTCAGTAATTAGTCAGGCCATTAGTGAAGCGGTGGCGCTGACCTCTGACGCTGTAGGTAAAGTTGTTGTACTAAATGCAGGCAATATTATGCCATCTGACGCGGCTGACATCTTGGCGTCAGCGCCAGGCATCTTCAGTCTCGTCAACATTCTGGGGTCAGAGAAGATTATTCTGGACGAAGCTATCCAGCAGAAAGTGATATAATCTGGAGGCATCAACGTCGGTGTACAGCATGACACCGACGTCTATAACATCATTGAGGAGGAGCTAGGCATAACGGGAAACCTTGCCTATAACTTAAAGGCAACTCTTTGTGTTACAGACAATTACAGGCTGTCGCGTGTGGAAGCACCAGCCTGTATGAGGGTCAAGGAAATAAATGAAAGAAAGGCCATCCTCTATCTTAGCCAAGTAAGGAACACCGAAAACATCACATGTTATTACGAGAGAATAGAAATCAGTGAAGACCCAAGTCACAAGTATTTGCAAGCTGACTTAACTTTCATCAATTCTAAAGGAAAGAAAATACGTAAAATACTAAATTTTTAACAATTATGTTCATTTCAAGTCATTTGAAATGAACAGTCATTTTTCAAGAAAAGTGACTTTGTCTTCAAAATGTGAGAACTAGTTTTAACATAAATGAACTAATCCTCTTCCTTCATAATTATCACATTATAAGGACAAACCCAAATTAAATCCACTTGCGCTAAAAAGTAGAGCGACGGTCTTGCGTCTTGCTGGACGGCGTTCAATTCCCGACTGTCCAAGTGGTTGGGCACCATTCCTCACATCCCCTTCCCCGTCTCAGGCCAAATCCTTATCCTGATGCCTTCCAAGTGCTATATAGTCGTGATGGCTTTGCACTTTCTCCTGATAGTTCCCATCCATTGGTGTTAGGCCCTTGAGAATGTTGACGAGGCTCCCAGGCGCTGGTTACAGTAGTGAAGTTGTGGGTGACGGAAGGCTCGAACCTCCAGCGGATTGACGGGTGCCATCACCTGACTGTCGTATTGACGGGTGCCATCACCTGACTGTCGTATTGACGGGTGCCATCACCTGACTGTCGCATTGACGGGGGCCATCACTTGACTGTCGTATTGACGGGTGCCATCACCTGGCCGTCGTATTGACGGGTGCCATCACCTGACTGTCGTATTAACGGGTGCCATCACCTGACCGTCGTATTGACGGGTGCCATCACCTGGCCGTCGTATTGACGGGTGCCATCACCTGACTGTCGTATTGACAGGTGCCATCACCTGACTGTCGTATTGACGGGTGCCATCACCTAGCTGTCGTATTGACGGGTGCCATCACCTGACCGTCGTATTAACGGGTGCCATCACCTGACTGTCGTATTGATGGGTGCCATCACCTGACCGTCGTATTGACGGGTGCCATCACCTGGCCGTCGTATTGACGGGTGCCATCACCTGGCCGTCGTATTGACGGGTGCCATCACCTGGCCGTCGTATTGACGGGTGCCATCACCTGGCCGTCGTATTGACGGGTGCCATCACCTGACCGTCATATTGACGGGTGCCATCACCTGACTGTCGTATTGACGGGTGCCATCACCTGACTGTCGTATTAACGGGTGCCATCACCTGACTGTCGTATTGATGGGTGCCATCACCTGACCGTCGTATTGACGGGTGCCATCACCTGGCCGTCGTATTGACGGGTGCCATCACCTGGCCGTCGTATTGACGGGTGCCATCACCTGGCCGTCGTATTGACGGGGGCCATCACCTGACCGTCGTATTGACGGGTGACATCACCTGGCCGTCGTATTGACGGGTGCCATCACCTGGCCGTCGTATTGACGGGTGCCATCACCTGGCCGTCGTATTGACGGGTGCCATCACCTGACTGTCGTATTGACGGGTGCCATCACCTGACAGTCGTATTGACGGGTGCCATCACCTGACCGTCGTATTGACGGGTGACATCACCTGACCGTCGTGTTGACGGGTGCCATCACCTGGCCGTCGTATTGACGGGTGCCATCACCTGGCCGTCGTATCGACGGGTGCCATCACCTGGCCGTCGTATCGACGGGTGCCATCACCTGACCGTCGTATTGACGGGTGACATCACCTGACCGTCGTATCGACGGGTGACATCACCTGGCCGTCGTATCGACGGGTGACATCACCTGACCGTCGTATCGACGGGTGACATCACCTGGCCGTCGTATCGACGGGTGACATCACCTGGCCGTCGTATCGACGGGTGACATCACCTGGCCGTCGTATCGTCGGGTGCCATCACCTGACCGTCGTATTGAAGCATGTTTTATTTTTTATTTATTATAATGTTTTTTTATTTAATTTAATGTTTTTTCGGTGTATGTGTGTGTGTGTGTGTGTGTGTGTGTGTGTGTGTGTGTGTGTGTGTGTGTGTGTGTGTGTGTGTGTGTGTGTGTGTGTGTGTGTATTCACCAAGTTGTGCTTGCTGGGGTTGAGCTCTGCTCTTTCGTCAAAGAAAGGTGTGTAGTACTCACCTCACCTAATTGTACTCACCTAATTGTACTCACCTAATTGTGCTTACGGGGGTTGAGCTTTGTCTCTTTGGTCCCGCTTCTCAACTGTCAATCAACTGGTGTACAGTTTCCTGAGCCTACTGGGCTCTATCATATCTACATTTGAAACTGTGTATGGAGTCAGCCTCCACCACATCACTGCCTAATGCATTCCATTTATTAACTACTCTGACACTGAAAAATTTCTTTCTAGCGTCTCTGTGTCTCATCTGGGTACTAAGTTTCCACTTGTGTCCCCTTGTTCGTGTCCCACCCGTGCTGAAGAGTTTGTCTTTGTCCACTCTGTCAACCACCTATAAAATTCTCAGGGAAATTATCATGTCTTCCCTTACTCTTCTGTTTTCCAGGGACGTGAGGTTCAGCTCCTTTAGCCATTTCTCGTAGCTCATACCTCTCAGCTCCGGGACAAGCCTGGTGGCATACCGCTGATTCTTCTCTAACTGTCTTGTGTTTAACTAGGTATGGACTCAAGGCTGGAGCTGCATATTCCAGGATTGGTCTGACATAAGTGGTATACAAGGTCCTGAACGATTCCTTACACAAGTTTCTAAAGGCAGTTCTTATGTTGGCCAGTCTAGCATATTCCGCTGATGATATTCTTTTGATGTGGGCCTCTGGGGACAGGTTCGGTGTGATATCAACTCCCAGATCTTTCTTTCTATTTGACTCTTGCAGGATTTCACCTCCCAGATGGTATCTTGTGTTCAGCCTCCTGCTCCCTCCGCCTAATTTCGACTCTTGCAGGATTTCACCTCCCAGATGGTATCTTGTGTTCAGCCTCCTGCTCCCTTCGCCTAATTTCATTACCTTACACTTTCCTGAGTTGAACTTTAGCAGCTATTTTATAGACCATTCCTCCAGTTTGTCCAGGATATCCTGTAGTCTCTGTCTATCTTCATCTGTTTTGATTCTTCTCATTATTCTTGCATCACCAGCAAACATTGAGAGGAACGAGTCTATAATAAAGCATAATAAGGGAGATATTAATAAGGTATTATATATTTCACTGAATAGAACGCGAAATAATAGATATAAATTGAACAAGTTTAAATTTAGGAAAGACCTGGGTAAATACTAGTTTGGTAACAGCGTTGTTGACTTGTAGAACAAATTACTGGGTAACATAACAGACGTAGGATCTCTTGAGTTTGGGTGGATATAAGTTAAAGATGCTACGTATGGGCCAATAGACCTTTCAGCAGTTTCTTTCATTCCTATGTTCTTATGTTTGTATTCTTGTTGCCGATTTGGTCATGCTCTATCAAAATAATTCCATGATTACGAGATTCATACATACCGGAATATACACACGGCTTTAAAAACGTATCGTATAACACCACCAGTCTTTTAATAGAATATTAATAATTTAATATTATGTCCGCTTGACCTTCGCTATGCTTGAAAATATTTAGTTTAATATTTTAAACATTTTCAGTAGATACTACTGTTGTTGTCAGTCTTCGAACATTATCAACAGCATCTCTATCATTAATACATGACTAGTAAAATCTCTCCGAGTTCTCTTGCTGATGTCTAATCACTATGATACGAAACTTCTGAATTGATGTTAATACAACCAGTGTTGTCCTCAGTAATTTAAAACATACATCACTTGTATACATATCATACCTGCAATGTGTTCCCGTATTGTAACCCGAGCACCCTCACACACCTGCAGTGCCCTCGCACATACCTGCAGCGCCCTCGCACATACTTGTAGCTCCCTCATACACACCTGAAGTGCCCTTGCACACACCTGCAGCTCCAACACACCTGCAATAGAAAAGCCCTTTTAAGTAAGTTTCGAGCTAATTACCTAGTGCATATAACTTTAAAATGTATATATAAATCTATACAAGTACATATATGTAAGTGACATTTGCAAACATCCAGGAAATATAAAAGGATTAGAATGCAGTTATAACTGTAGCGATTTAATCTTATACTCGCTCCATTATCTCATAATCTTAATAGCATAACTAATCAGCACTAATTATAGAAGCTACAGTCCTTTCCCCAATTACCGGTAATGCTCTTCTCATCTTGTTGGAGGGTGCCGAGGTGTAGTCACCATATAAGCAAGCGATATGAGGAATAGCGAACAGTACAATTTCCACAGTTAACAATGTAGCACTCAGCGTGTACAGATCTAATTGACCCAAGACGCTAAAGCTTCAACACAGAGCAGACAGCAGACTACGACCACATCGAGCTACAACGTTCTCGCTCCCCAAGTTCAGACACTGGCAATTCCCAATCGAGCCGCCACGCTCTCCCACATAGAGCTCCGCGACTCCGGCTTAACTCAGCTCTCTGCTCTGCTCCAAGCTCCATCTGAACGTTTACGACAATGCCACCAACCGACTACTGTAATCAAGACTGATAAATAAATATGAAAACTCACTAAACAATGTGTATCTAATCTACCCAACGACGTAACAATCATACGTTACATAACCATCCCCAAAAAGTGTTTAAATATACTAAGGAAAGGAAAATGTCGCTTTGAATCAACATGTAGATCAACATCACAACAAAAGTCTGGACATGTGTAGCGATCTTGGCACATGCGCTGGTTAGGCAAAACCTTCTGCTCTACAAATGCAAGTGTTTGGGTATATTCTCCGCGGGCAAAGGATAAAGTTCATAAGAAATAGTGTGACGCAATATGATCAAGCCCACTGTCCGCTTCTCCGTAAACAATATCCACCGAGCTACAAACAAAGAGGAATTTAAATATAGTTGCAATGACAAAGGTATTGTACGAGTAATGCAATTCCATTAATGAATAATTGGAAAGCTTGCATTAGCAAGAACACCATGTATGCTAGCTACACGACATAGTTTTTATTTTCATATACTTTTTTTTCGTGTGGCAGCTTTTGCTGACAGAGTTAAGTGCGTAGAACTGTTGTAGGCATCACAGTAATAGCGATATGGTTATGACCATTGGAAGCTGTGGCTGCTGTTGTAGCCACTTCAACGTGAATTAGGTGGATGTACTGTTGCAATATACAACATAGGAGAAAGTATGAGGTAGTGAATCAAGAACTACATCACTTATCGTATGGGTGAGGAAAATGAGTGGTAATATACATGAGTAGTCAGATTGTGGTCACATCGATGTATGGTCAAAGATTAAGACAACCTTAGGTCACGTAAGCAAATGTTACAGCCAAAAGGTCACAAAGGGTGACCCAATGTTCGTGGAAACATATAGATATACATTTAATGTAATTATAGCATCCTTGGGATGCTGAGTGTGGTGGTGAATACAATGACCAGTTGGAGGGCAGTCTTGTGGAAGCCGTGGTTTCATCAAGTACTCCTCTTTATCTGCTTGTGGAAGCGACAGAGAAACCAGCCTAATGTGGGGACCCGATGTGATCTTGTTGACTCCAGTCGAGTCTGCAATGTGAGAGTATTGTATGAGAGACTAACCGGGTGTGGAGTATTGAAGTAATGATTCTGGGTTAGGAACTTAATTAGAGGTTATGAGTTGTAGATGATGGGCAGGTGTGTCTAGTGCGTTTATTGCCAAGAGTTATCAATTTCCAATACAAACCTATTGGTACACCTCAAGGGTCTAGGTGGGGAAAAATAGATTGTATGAAGTTAACAATTTCATGAGGCTAATTATATACAGTAGGGTAAATATTGTATTCAAAACGAATCTGGGTTTGAGTTTACGACAGACAAAAGTAAATGAAACCATTAACAAACCTCAATGTATGAGGAAAACACGGAACAATTAATATAGAAGATACCAATTATTTTACACTGATCTATTTCGGTCGAGGATGGGCCGTGGTAATACGTCTAAGTATTAAATGCAGTGCAAGAGTGAGACTGAAAATTTTGCTCAGCAAACTGTTGAGAGAATTAAATGGAAAATGATCTACCTAATAATAGAAGTTACACACAATCCATCAAACTTTAAGAGGGAAGAATAGATTTTATGGTAACTAATATCTAAAGCATCTAGGACTCCTATCGTGAGATAATTTGGGGCTTAGTGTCCCCGCGGCCCGGTCCTCGACCCGGCCTCCACCCCCAGGAAGCAGTCCGTGACAGCTGACTAACACCGAGGTACCTATTTACTGCTAGGTAACAGGTGCATCAGGGTGAAAGAAACTCTGCCCATTGTTTCTCTCCGGCACCCGGGATCGAACCCGGGACCACAGGATCACGCGCCCAGTGTTCTGTTCGCTCAGCCACCGGCTCCCCAAACAAACTAACAATAAACATCAGTAAACACCAAAATCGGTGTCTAACAAACACCGACTAATATGAGTACAATAAACTTTATTTGCTATACAGGAAATTAGTTTTAAATTTATACCCGCTTCATTAAACAAAATAATATTGTGCCAAAACTCACCAAAATTACGTTAATTAATACTGCAACCACAATATATATTTATATAAATCACACTTGTCACAGCCCTGGGAACAATACAAGAAATTTATGACCACACTGTGGTACACTCCCCAATAATCATTGCCAGGAATCACTGGCGTTACACATACCTGAGCGCTCAGTATTGAAATTCCACACCTGCAAGACCACACATGGAAATGATATCACTCCGTCCCACGGACGATCAAAAATGATTACCACAATGAAATAATAGAATTATTACATGGACATCCTCTCAGTCCTTGGCTAATCTATGTATCCTCTGTTCCCGTGTGTACCCACACACACACACACACTGTACGTCTGCGTACACCAGACTTAAGTCCCTCTGGACTGACAAGATGACAACACAGGTGATTAATCTCCTCGCCCACAATTCACTCCACCTGAACAGGTGCTGCGTGACAATGTGACGGAACACTTGACCTCGAGTTCAAGCTTTAGAGACTATTAATCACCAGAAATACACACATAGGTACTTACTCATTCACACTGCCGGCTTTACACACCATTCCCATACATCAGGCACCCCGCTATAGGTGGCTGGCTCGTCCCAAGTGGCGTAAGCGGCGGTAGTACCTTACGTGGTACTTATACGGAAAATTGGAGCACACTCGAACCCCTCCCACTCAACACGGCTGAGTTCGCACCCTCGACTCACCTGTGAAGTGAAGCGTTCATACCCAGGTGACGCGCACAACGATAGCGTCTCACACAACATGGGAAGTTTGCCTTAGCACTGACACGAATTTCCCCGTTCCCATCGACTGCTACAGAGCACTAGCAAGTCTAATCAACACTGGTATGAGATCTACGAGTCTGTTGCTGCTCGTATGCACATTCCCCACGATCCCAGATCACTGTACCTCTACCCCCTGCACAAAATGTCTTAAACCCCTCCAAGCGACGACTTCGGCCGGATTCTGTGACGACCGTTGTCGTAGGTGAAGCAGGAAGCATCAGCAGTTGAGTAGTCCAGCCACCACGATGCCCTATACTTCAATTTGGCCGAATTGAGTACAGAGAGCGTCTTGACAAGGTGGCAGCTGAGTTCAGAATGATGCTACACCGGCTCTCCCCGCGTCCTTCTCGAAATAACCAATGAGAGGAAGGCATACAGCGGCCTACCCCTCTCATCCAATCAGCGACGGTGTAGCATAGCCCCTAGGGCAACTCCAAGATGGCCGACCAACATGGCGGCTCAAGATGTTTACCAAGATGGCGGGTGTTCCCATGACAACGACTCAAGTGGCCAGCTAGCGCAGGAGGCCCACAGCTCACGCACGCCGGCGGCCTAGCTGTTCCCGCGCAAAGCTGGTCTGGCTCCATGCCATACAATGAGATGATGCTATCAGCTCTAGCACTGTCCACAGACATGCCACCCCGGCCAGGGTAACATTTATGGACTGCTGATGACTGGGGCTCTCACATGAGCCTAAACACTAGATGTTTCGGTTGCTGGTTACCAAACTTAAGTCCACCCACTTAACAAGTGCACTTAACAGGTGTACTGGCTCCCACAGGCATAAGAGCACTATTGTAAGTGAGCTGGTGAACCATCCCCTCACAACAACCTCCCACCAAAAAGATAAAATTTCCCGGAGGAAAATTTCATCTAAATCACCAGCCACTTACACTTGGCTCTTAATTAAGTGCTCGGTGGCTGGGTGGTGGTGATTCATCCGTTTTCTGTTGACGTCGGTGGCTAGCGGGACAAGATGTGACGTCACTGGCTCGTCCAGGGTGGTACTTCCTGACCGTAGTGCGGTGGTGCTCAGGTTCTGGGTCCAGGTTAAGCCGGCTCAACGCCTCGCAGCTTCCCTTCCTCAGTCCCTTCACACTCTCGCCCCACAGGTCTGTGTCATACTGGACACAATAGGTAGCACACTGGGATGGACTTACCAATGAAGTACAGACTCAACACCTTCCCTACCCTACCGACGCAATTCCGACAGTTAGCAGACTGTCTTGACTTCCAGGTGACAGGGTCTTTCTTCCTGTCTGTCTGTCACTCTCAAACCGGGTTGCTCTACCGACTGAGTTGACTGAGCTGAGGCCTCTTCAGCAGCTGTCAAACCTCGCCCCTCACTGAGCACTTGGTCACTGACCTGCTCGTTCATCAATCTCTCAGCGACCGTTCGTTTGTCTGAACGATCTTCCAACAGCCTGAAAGATTGGTCCAGAATATCCACTTCACTTGTGGGAACCACAGCTACCTTAGCCTCACCACTGGTAACATCAAGCAGATGTTTACTCTCCTGAGTGGTGGTAACCCTCGCGGGTCTGGCTGGTCGACAGGTCGTGGCGGGATCACCTGATCCAGCCCACACCCGTCTCACTGGGCTCACCCCCGTTTTCTGTGAAATGAAAGAAGTAAAATTGCTCTTTTTTCCTTTTACCTCATGCACCTGATCTTTCGCCTGATAAGAGGCGACCATGACTTCCTCAGCTGGCGGCCGTGTGACATCGCCGTCAGCTGGTGAGACCCATCTGAGTCCCTCTGAATCAGTTCTCGTTTTCTGTGCAATAGGGAGAGGATGGCGGCTCCGGTTTCCTTTCACCTGCTGCCTCTCTTCTTCTGTCTGGGCGGCGGTGATCTCTGCTCGACCAGCCGGCTGACGCTTGGTGTCAACGCCAGTGGGTTTAACCTTCCTCTCACCTGTTCCTGTTTCCTCTGGGTCATTTCCACAGGACAGACCCACCTGGTTCTCTATACCAGGAGTATTACCTATCAAAAGTCCATACACTGCCTTTCTACTTAGCGCAGCTTTGATCTTACCTTTGATATATGGGGTGTCTACCAACACGGACACTTCTTCCATGTCCTTACCAGTACCATCTGGGAACTGGACACGGAGGGTTCGACCTGTTCTGCTCTCAGACTCAACCCAACTTCTCCTGACCATGTTAACTGTAGCACACCGGTCTCGAAAGACACTCGTCCATTGCCCATTAACTCTTCCTCTAGTTAACTCGAGTGTGTCTCTTAGGGCATCACCTCCCACGGTACTCATGCCTGTAACTTGCACCTTGGTCACCTTCTTAGTCTTAAGCCTAGTCCTGCTCGGGCACTTAGCTGCTCGGTGACCTGCCATGTTGCATGTGAAGCACCTGGGTCCCTTAACCTTGGGTTTCTGTTGGTGTCCCTTAGACTTACTTTCTTTAGGTTTGGCTCCCTTACTTGGAGCTTGAGTAAACCTTTCAATCTTTGTCACACATCGATCCAGGTATGCATCCCTAGGATCGATCTTCTCCTCTCTTGGCAATAGAGGAGGTACCTCTACTTCCAGCGCCTGTACCTCTGAGCTTGGCGCGGCAGGAGGGGCTTGACTCCCCGTCCTTGCCTCGGATTGCACTCTTGCAATTGCAAGAGATCTCTTGCATCTCTTGCAAAATCTCTTGCAAGAGATCTAGTCAATCTCTCGTGGTGGGCATTCCACATGTCAGCCACAAATTTGGCCTTATCCTCTCCTTGCAGTTCCATAGCATCAGCTTGAGCTGCTAGGTACTCTAAAGTAATTTTCTCCTGGGGTTGTTCAGTCCCCCTCCTGAGAGGTTGTTCTGGTATCTGATTGACTACTTCTAACGAAACGTTTCTGTGGCCCAAGGAATCAGTCCTTAGCCTAGGCTGGGGTCGCGACTCCCCTTCCTTCTCCTGGGGTGGACTCAATCCCACAGCCGCGAGTGTCATGCGTCTACCAGAAACTAGTTCCCTTAACCAAAATAAGTCATCTGCACTTGTCCCAGAATCCTCGTCACTTTAGAAAGTACTACTACATAGTTCCTTTCTCTGTGAATAGCTTGGATCAAGTCTTCAATATACAATACTCTCAAAATTAAGTAATACCCTTTCATATAGCAAATTAACTAAGATGGAGTCTCGGAGTAGAAGGGGGTGAGGTGGGGGGTGGGGGTGAGGCTGCGTCCCTGCTGACCTGGCTTAATTAAGTCAGTGTTGCCGCCTCAAAAATCGAGCTGCTCTGCTATCTACTAAATTCCTGGCAGAAAACCTACCTGATTATATACGTCTTCACTCCTTCCTTTCTTAAACATACAATTTAGGAGTGCACATAACCTATTCTTTAAAAGGGCAACGTCAAGATGGAACTTTACATACAAAATTACATATGACAACATTTTTAATCTCTACCCCTTAACACTGAGGTGTTATGTCCTAGCCCGGCTAGAAAGTTAATTCTTTCAGTAACTAACGTGCGGGTGCATTTATACAATCAAATTTATGAAGAATATATGATTATGAATAGTTTGGCTGTTACAGTGGCCTGTCAGGCTTCAATCATGTTCTGTATTTCGGCTTTCCTGGAAGAACAGTCCGGCGAGACGGTGGTGTGGACGTCTCCACATAGGAGACAACGTTGCAATTCAGCTTGGCAGTTCCTGTAGTGGGAAGCAGGCAGAAGAGGAGACTTCAGAGGAAGTCTCGACCACAGACGCACGCAACCGTTTCAGCGTTTATCTGCACTCGCTGTGGTTGGGATGCCGTTCTTGGGTTGGACTTAACAGCCACAGCAGACATTGCCCCCAAGCAGACACACAGGGCACATTTCAATAACCCCACGGGATTGACGGATGTCTACTACATGGTTTCCTGCTCAGATACTGCATCTCTGACCTGGCTGTTGCATTTCTGGACGTAGTGAGTGCATTGGTAACACCTGAAGCATTGACATAGGCGGCAGTAACGTTGCCTGGAGATCTGATTAGGTGTGCAGGCCACACCAAAACATTTGAGGTCGTTGTCAGCCGCGAGAGTGGCCTCTGCTGGAGACTTGAGGGTGGGTCTCAGGTTTCCATCCTGCTGGATGAGGTTTGCTGAAACGGCAGTCAATGACTGGTTCTGAAGGTTCATGCTGTGGAAGATATAGGCTATCGTTCTTTCCGCGATAAGAACGCTCACTCGGTAGACGATGTGCTTCTTACCGCCTCAGAGTGGTGGGGTGGCACGAGGATCAGGTTTTCTGGTTCTAATGCCTCGATTGTTGTGGGATTGAACAGGCCTTGGAGTGTTGCAGCACTGATGAACAGAATCTGGAGTTCATTTTCCTCCATGATTACGTCGATGAAAACATCAGAGTTTGCCGTCAAGAGGACCAGAATCTCGGCCTTGGTGAAGGTTCCTAGGAACCAAACCTTGATTCAATGGAACATGGTGCTATTTAACAGGCACCAGGAGTGAAGGAGTCCTCTTCATCGGGTCAGTGCCGATGGAGGATAGCTTTCTATCTGGATAGTGCTCTGATCGCCAATTCACATTACTGAAGAAGGCCTTCCGTCTCCTCCCGGTATAAAACGCCAGGATGGGAGTGGGGCTGACATTCTAAGAGTGAAGCGCTGTTGTTGTAGTTGTTACAGATTCAGCTACTGGGAACAAAAAGTTCCAAGTAGCCTGGCTATGGTGAGCCCGTAGTGGACTTACCTGGCACAGGAGCGGGGCTGAAACTTTTTTCGAGCAAGTTGTGGAGGCGAGAGTGTGAAGCGCTTCGTGAGAAGTTATATATAACTGACCGCCCCCCCCCCCACACCTTATTTCGTCGCCTTGCTTTAATGTAGTCAGGTGAAGATCGACAAATCACGAGCCTGTACAGGCGATGAGTCACAATAACGTGGCTTATGCTGACCAGACCACACACTAGAAAGTGAAGGCACGCCGACGTTTCGGTCTGTCCTGGACCATTCTCAAGTAGATTGTGTTGAGGAAGTCGACTGACTTCCTCGCTAAGTAGGTAGTTATAATTTGTAACTACAATATATAAATATAGGTCTAGTTTGTACAGGTCAATGCTAACATTAAAAATATTAGGACATTGGTTAATTTGGGCTGACTTAATTAAATTGCGTTCATCATTACCCCTGCACTTAGCAATATGTTTTGGCTCTCTCTAATTAATATTATGACTATATAAACTGGCATGTATCTTGAGATAATTTTGGGGCTTAGCGTCCTTGCGGACCGGTCCTCGACCAGGCCTCATTGTTTTATACACCCCACCAGGAAGCAGCCCGTAGCAGCTGTCTAACTCCCAGGTACCTATTTACTGCTAGGTGAACAGATTATGTATTATTATACATCAGGGCGAAGGAAACTCTGCCCATTTGTTTTCGCCTCCACCGACGATCGAACCCGGATCCTCGGAACTACGAATCCGAAGCGCTGTCCATTCAGCTGTCTGGCGTCCTTACATCCACTTATTCACGAGCCATTTATCAGCTTACAAATTCTTCACATACTGTCAATATCTCACTCCATTTCACTATTTTAAGTACATTCACATTTCTTGATCTATATTTTTCATAGATTTCACAAGCTAATCATAAAATCTTAAAATTACTATATACTCGTGTATTTTCATCATAGATACTATTGCTAACTATAGTCCCTTGAACAAGATGGCAAGAGAGGCAGCCAAATAATAAACTCTCATAGCTGATGGAACAAGTTCTAGTTGAGTGAGTAAGGGGGTGTAAGAAACCACCCCGTCGATGTCCTATTTGATCAAGTTATGTGGATATAAAAAAAATCCAGGGTGTTTAATACATGTAGCTTCACATCTGGGGAAGAGAGATGGTATCTCTAAATCATTATCAATTAACATGGGGTCAAAATAATTCTTAGTATACAACAGAACAACTGCCGGCCAAGCAATATTAATATGAAATATTGTTGCATCTTTGGTGAAGCAACTTTTGCTTTGGTCACAGACAATAAAACAGCTACAAATATCTGAAGCAATTCCCATTGAGTAAAACAATCTTCCTAACATCTAATGGGAAGAAAGGAAGTAGAGCGATAAGGAGATGGCTGAGGAGTCTTGCTGGGGGTCGGTGGAGGATATCTTGTGACTAAAATCTGGATGATGCGGTTCAACTCACCAACCACCAAAGAAAACAATTGCATTTGGTAACCATTGGAGTTGAGCACTGGATCAGCCTCGTTGGCACTGATGATGATAACAGGAAGTGACACAGCAAGGAGACATCCACTAATGTACATTGAAGATTGATACATTGTGATAAGTGCCAGGGGAAGGCCAAACCCCATTAAGTATGGCCAGTTCTCTTCGATGAAACTCAATCTCTTGTATAGTTCTCAACCCATGTTGAACCATCTGTACTGAAACGCATAGTGCATTAAGCATACACAGGTGAATACCGTTTAGGATCAAATCTACACCCACCAGAGGCACCAGCTTTATCAAGCTAGCTTGTATGAGAAAAAGAAACTGGACAAAGATGGAGATGAGAATATTGGCTACAAGTTTACTGATGCTGCAGATCAGGTGGGGACGTCCTTGGCACTGGCGATATACATTATCAGCTGTGCCTTGAAACCATATGGTGTTAATGATCCTGGAGAGCATGAAGAGTGGCAAGTCCACAATGTGTTGAAGATGGCCCAACCTGTCCTCTTACAAATTACCGCTGACTTGGCCGTTTGCCTGCATGGACAAATATGGACCTAACTTGAAAATTAAAAAAAAATGAAAATATATTTTGATTTTTTTTCCAAAACAGTAAGTTAAGGGTCCGCTGGTAGTTTAGGTGGACAGGAAATTCTCCTTTTCGTTTCAAAACGTCATAAAAAATGTTAATTGAAAGTTTCCTCTCCTAACTTTTCTGAGTAAGCCAGAGGACTCAAATAGACAATGGGGCAGTACATCACTTTTGTGAGCAGATCATTGAAAATTACGTCCATTTTTGGCCGTAGCGCGCATACGAGCGAAAAGCGACGTTATTTTTAAGAGTACGGGTTGGTGAGGATGGGCAGCACCAACGATGGCACTGGCCCCTGTTCCTCATCCAGGAAAAGCCCCAGCACCTGCTTCAGTCTCGGCAGGAACATTTAATGGAAGAATGCTACACTGAGGCCGAAAACAGCATCGTTGACTTTGCAATGCAATTGCTATGCATTGTAAGCATGTAAATGCAATGCATTGGATTGTTGGGCCCAATATAATCACACAATGTATATAAGTGTGAACTCAAAGATTTACTAGTTTGTTAAAGCTTCACACCCAATTGGTACAAGGGATCGAAAATAAAACTCACTCACTCATTCACTCACTCACTCACTCTGCTGAAGACAGGGGTGAGTTCCTGATTAAAATGAGCTTATTCATATTATTTTTTAACCACTAGATTCATATTCAAGTGCTCAAGAACTGGGGAAAGTTTAGCTCGCTGTTTAGAGTAACACAATTGAATTTCTAATTTCCGGTTTAGCTTTGGGGAGTATGATAGTAGTGTTGGAAATATTCAACACTTTATTACTAATATTCAGTACCTTCAGAAACTATTCTTGTAATGTGTAATATAATTTTACTAACACTACTAACCAGTAGAGTAGTGAAAATAACATGATTTAACTAACTCATAATAACGCCTCATTTCCCCAGAAATTCTAGTAAAATGTTGCATCAGATCACATGACGAAAGGGAAAATATTTACATTAATAAGAATTATATTAAATTCTCCTAATTTCATATTCTTTAATGAGTATTATTTAACAACGCTCTTGCATGAATATACTTCGTGAACTAAAGCAGATAATACATTTATTTTCGTTTATATAGTATTGTTTATTAGCTGGTAATAATTCTTGCAAATACCAATTGCTATTCCAGCGCATTCACATACTACTGAATTTATATCCAGTACACTCTCATATTGAACAACGTTCATTTAATTATTATGAAATGAGAATATGAATATTGTCAAATAAGACAAATGAATTCTCTAATTCCTGATAATCTTTAGTTCCTATAAACCGGGATATTAATTAAATTATAGAAAATATTAAGCGCGCCATAGCAAAACTGCGCATGATGAGCTACCCGGGAAGGGTAGCCATTTGGCATCATCAGTGCCAACGAGGCTGATCCAGTGCTCAACTCCAATGGTTGCCAAATGCAATTGTTTACTTTGGTGGTTGGTGAGTTGAACCGCATCATCCAGATTTTAGTCACAAGATATCCTCCACCGACCCCCAGCAAGACTCTTCAGCCATCTCCTTATCGCTCTACTTCCTTTCTTCCCATTAGATGTTAGGAAGATTGTTTTACTCAATGGGAATTGCTTCAGATATTTGTAGCTGTTTTATTGTCTGTGACCAAAGCAAAAGTTGCTTCACCAAAGATGCAACAATATTTCATATTAATATTGCTTGGCCGGCAGTTCTGTTGTATGCTAAGAATTATTTTGATCCCATGTTAATTGACAATGATTTAGAGATACCATCTCTCTTCCCCAGATGTGAAGCTACATGTATTAAACACCCTGGATTTTTTTTATATCCACATAACTTGGTCAAATAGGTCATCGACGGGGTGGTTTCTTACACCCCCTTACTCACTCAACTAGAACTTGTTCCATCAGCTATGAGAGTTTATTATTTGGCTGCCTCTCTTGCCATCTTGTTCAAGGGACTATAGTTAGCAATAGTATCTATGATGAAAATACGCGAGTATATAGTAATTTTAAGGTTTTATGATTAGCTTGTGAAATCTATGAAAAATATAGATCAAGAAATGTGAATGTACTTAAAATAGTGAAATGGGGAGAGACATTGACAGTATGTGAAGAATTTGTAAGCTGATAAATGGCTCGTGAATAAGTGGATGTAAGGACGCCAGACAGCTGAATGGACAGCGCTTCGGATTCGTAGTTCCGAGGATCCGGGTTCGATCGTCGGTGGAGGCGGAAACAAATGGGCAGAGTTTCCTTCGCCCTGATGTATCTGTTCACCTAGCAGTAAATAGGTACCTGGGAGTTAGACAGCTGCTACGGGCTGCTTCCTGGTGGGGTGTATAAAACAATGAGGCCTGGTCGAGGACCGGTCCGCAAGGACGCTAAGCCCCAAAATTATCTCAAGATACATGCCAGTTTATATAGTCATAATATTAATTAGAGAGAGCCAAAACATATTGCTAAGTGCAGGGGTAATGATGAACGCAATTTAATTAAGTCGGCCCAAATTAACCAATGTCCTAATATTTTTAATGTTAGCAGTGACCTGTACAAACTAGACCTATATTTATATATTGTAGTTACAAATTATAACTACCTACTTAGCGAGGAAGGCAGTCGACTTCCTCAACACAATCTACTTGAGAATGGTCCAGGACAGACCGAAACGTCGGCGTGCCTTCACTTTCTAGTGTGTGGTCTGGTCAGCATAAGCCACGTTATTGTGACTCATCGCCTGTACAGGCTCGTGATTTGTCGATCTTCACCTGACTACATTAAAGCAAGGCGACGAAATAAGGTGTGGGGGGGGGGGCGGTCAGTTATATATAACTTCTCACGAAGCGCTTCACACTCTCGCCTCCACAACTTGCTCGAAAAAAGTTTCAGCCCCGCTCCTGTGCCAGGTAAGTCCACTACGGGCTCACCATAGCCAGGCTACTTGGAACTTTTTGTTCCCAGTAGCTGAATCTGTAACAACTACAACAACAGCGCTTCACTCTTAGAATGTCAGCCCTACTCCCGTTCTGGCGTTTTATACCGGGAGGAGACGGAAGGCCTTCTTCAGTAATGTGAATTGGCGATCAGAGCACTATCCAGATAGAAAGCTATCCTCCATCGGCACTGACCCGATGAAGAGGACTCCTTCACTCCTGGTGCCTGTTAAATAGCACCATGTTCCACTGAATCAAGGTTTGGTTCCTAGGAACCTTCACCAAGGCCGAGATTCTGGTCCTCTTGACGGCAAACTCTGATGTTTTCATCGACGTAATCATGGAGGAAAATGAACTCCAGATTCTGTTCATCAGTGCTGCAACACTCCAAGGCCTGTTCAATCCCACAACAATCGAGGCATTAGAACCAGAAAATCTGATCCTCGTGCCACCCCACCACTATGAGGCGGTAAGAAGCACATCGTCTACCGAGTGAGCGTTCTTATCGCGGAAAGAACGATAGCCTATATCATCCACATCAACAACCTTCAGAACCAGTCATTGACTGCTGTTTCAGCAAACCTCATCCAGCAGGATGGAAACCTGAGACCCACCCTCAAGTCTCCAGCAGAGGCCACTCTCGCGGCTGACAACGACCTCAAATGTTTTGGCGTGGCCTGCACACCCCATCAGATCCCCAGGGAACGATACTGCCGCCTATGTCAATGCTTCAGGTGTTACCAATGCACTCACTACGTCCAGAAATGCAACAGCCAGGTCAGAGATGCAGTATCTGTGCAGGAAACCATGTAGTAGACATCCGTCAATCCCGTGGGGTTATTGAAATGTGCAATGGGTGTCTGCTTGGGGGCAATGTCTGCTGTGGCTTCTAAGTCCAACCCAAGAATGGCATCCCAACCACAGCGAGTGCAGATAAACGCTGAAACGGTTACATCCGTCAGTGGTCGAGACTGCCTCTGAAGTCTCTTCTTCTGCTTGCTTCCCACTACAGGAACTGCCAAGCTGAATTGCAACTTGTCTATGTGGAGACGCCCACACCACGGTCTCGCCGGACTGCTCTTCTAGGAAAGCCGAAATACAGAACATGACTGAAGCCAGACAGGCCACTGTAACAGCCAAACTGTTCATAATCATGTATTCTTCATAAATTTGATTGTATAAATGCGCCCGCACGTTAGTTACTGAAAGAATTAACTTTCTAGCCGGGCTAGGACATAACACCTCAGTGCTCAGGGGTAGAGATTAAAAATGTTGTCATTTGTAATTGTGTATGTAAAGTTCCATCTTGACGTTGCCCTTTTAAAGAATAGGTTATGTGCACTCCTAAATTGTATGTTTAAGGAAGGAAGGAGTGAAGACGTATATAATCAGGTAGGTTTTCAGCCAGGAATTTAGTAGATAGTAGAGCAGCTCGATTTTTGAGGCGGCAACACTGACTTAAGCCAGGTCACCAGGGACGCAGCCTCACCCCCCTTCTGCTCCGAGACTCCATCTTAGTTAACTTGGGTAAAATGGTCTTTGGCTGAGCTATGTAACAAAACATTTTGAGTATGTTTGGTAGAAATTTTCTTAAATTAGGTTAAATTTAGGTGAGTAAGCATAAATTTCACGAACTTTAATCAAATCTTGCTTGGGATACGCTAGGTCAGGTTAGATAAGGTAGTGTAGGGTAATATGGAATAGGTGAAAACTTGGGTGAAATGAACTTTGGCTATGCTAAGATACAAAACATTTGGGTAAATTTGGTGGAAATTGGCTTAAATTAGGTTGAATTTAAGTGGGATAGGCATAAATTTCGCCAACTTTAATCAAATCTAACTTTGGATATGCCAGGTGAGGCTGGGTAGGGTTGTCTAAGGCAGATTGGGATAGGTGAAAAACTTAGCTAAAATAAGCTTTGGCCGTGCTATGTTACAAAACATTATTGGGTATATTTGGTGGAAATTGTCTTAAATTAGGTCAAATTTATGTGGGATAACTTAAATTTCGCTGACTTTAACCGAATCTAGGTTTGGATATGCTAGGATAGGTTAGGTACGGTTGCATAGAATAGGATGGAATATGAGAAAATGTAGGTAAAATGGGCTTTGGCGATGCTATGATACACAAAATTTGGATATATTGGTGGGAATTGTCTTAAATTAGGTCGAAGTCAAGTGGCATATCTCAAATTTCGCCAACTTTAACCAAATCCAGGTTTGGATATGCTAGGTTGGGTTAGGTGAGATAGTGTAAGGGTAGTACGGAATAGGAGAAAAGTGGGTAAAAATGGGCTTTGGCAGTGCTATGATACACAACATTTGGGTATATTTGGTAGAAATTGCCTAAAACAAGGTCGAATTTAAATGGCATAGCTTAAATTTCACCAACTTTAACTAAATCTTGGTTTGGATATGCTAGGTTAGGTTAGGTGAGGTCGTGTAGGGAAGGATATATATAATATCTTAGGGGAAATGAACTAGCATATTTATGAAATAGTGTAAATTTTCCTATTTGGGGTTCGAGCTATATGGTCAACTCATGTAATGTATGGACAGAGACGACATAGGCTTGTATGTGGGGATATGGGATGCTCATATTTAGTTAGTTTAGCTTTTACTGGGTTGAATTTAGTCAAATTTGTGTATTATAAGTATATTTTTTGATAGATTTAGATGAATTTAGGTTTTAATAGGATGCATTTTGATAAGATATAGCAAATTTGCTTAAAAATATCATAGAAAATACTGACTTCACCTAACCCCACCTGCCCTAACATAACTAAGGCTAGAACAAATAAATATGGGTGGCCTGATTGGAGAGGATGTAACAAGGGGGGTATTAATAAGATATTAAAAACAATGGACATATGTTAGATGAATAGTTTAGCATTAATAATGTTGAAATATTAATGGAAAATGAATGTGTTTTATATTGAGCTCATAGGAAGTCATATGTACCATTTTTATATGTGAAATTCAGACTTTAGGGAGTTGGTTAAACTCATCATATTATAATTAATGTCCTAAATAAACCTAGAAAAAATTCATGCAAATTGTGTATTGTTTGACCTAGTTGGTTGTGTTTGTATTTGTACATATATAGCACAATTAATATACTTGTGTATTAATTATGTAGATTATGTATTTTGCATAAGTTGTATGATTAATGCAATTATGTATTGATTATATTTCTATAAATTGTGTATTGTTTTGTGCAAGTTGTGTATTAATAGCATATGTTTTTGTATGTGTATTTGTGGAAATTGTGTAGTTGTGTATTTAATGAATATGTGCTTGTTATGTATTGATCATATTTTGGCAAGTTGTGTATTGATTATATTTTGGAGCAAGTTGGGTATTAATTGTGTAAATGTTGAAATTGTATTTGTGCAAATCGTGTATTTATGCTGGTTTCATATTTTCATATTTGGGGTAGTTATGTATTGCACGTATTTGTGCTAGATATGTATTTGTGCAAGTTGTGTAATAATTATGAAAGATGTGTAATATTTGTGAAAGTTGTGTATTAATTGCGCATGTTGTGTAATTGAATATGAACGAATTGTTTATTTATGCCTTTGTGTATTGATTGTCATTGTGCAAGTTGAGAAATTATATAGCAAGTTTGCTTGTAATAATTGTGCAAAGATGTATAATAATTACACAATTTGTGCAATAATTGTCCATGTTTTATAATAGTTTTGTACCAATAGTGCATTTATGCAAGTTGTGTTTTTAATTTGCTGAAGTGGAACTGGTGCGACTGTGTTTTTGTGTGCAAATTGAGTATTTTGTGTATGCTCTGTAATCTGAAAAAATAGATCTTCATGGTGTAAGTGTATTTTGGTTTATGAGACAATGTGTGGGTATTTTGTGAAAATTATGTTTGATAAATTGTGTAATTTTAGTGAAAGCGCATTTTTGATTGTCTAAATGCATAAGCCTTTTGATATATTTGTACAAATACCATACTTTGTGTAAATGTCATACTCTGAGTGTACATGCAATATTGTGTATAGGGTATATTTTTATTTGCAACTGGCATATTTTGTATGTAAATGTCATATTTTTTTCTATAAATGTCATATTTTTGTGTGATGGTATATTTTGAGTGTAAATAATATATTTTGTGCATAAATGGTATATTTGGTGTGTAAATGCTGTAAATTCTGTGTATGGCATAAATTACATCTGATTGATGGGGAAATGGTGGCAAAAAAACTAGGCTATTCTCTATGTATGTATAGGTTGTGGAGTATGTGTAGGTATGTATGCTTGTATTTGCGACTGTTGGTTTAGAAACAAGTTAGCTGATTTGCGTAGCAAAACTAGGATTTTTTATTTTTGAGGTGTAGAAATGATTAGCCATGAATATAGTGGCTAGCATCCAGCTGAGTTGCTAGATGGATGAACTGAGGTGCGATATTTGGATAGCTATTTGATGGATGTGAGGACAGTTGACTAGCCTATGAACACAGCTACTAATCCGCTGTGCTGCCAGATGTGTGGTAACTACTTGTGGATTATGGTACGATATCTAGCTATAGGGTTTCATAATTACTGTTGTGTATAAAACTAGAATGAGAGCTATTTATTAAAACTATTATTGTAAACTTTTAGCGACGTCGCCTAACAACGACAACAACTGGTCTGAAGAATTCATTTGTTTGTTATATAATAAGTTAGGTTAGGATCGTTTGCTAGGGTTTATGAAATGAATAACAGAAAATATGAGCAATGAGCGAAAATACGAGCCAATGTAGCTGAATATCGACTCTGATGAAGCACAGAGTACAGCTGAGATATTAAGCCTGATTAAGAGTTCGCACTAATGTGTGAACCTCCTTGGATCCGCATTTAGCACATTGGCGCCTCGCGCTGCATTAGGGATGATGAAGTCAGAAAAGAAGGTAACTGCAGAAGGCCTTATTTCAAAAACATGAGATGCTTGCTTTTACTGAATGAGTATTTTTTTTTATTTGTTATCTGCTACAGTAAGGTGTGGGAGGTATGTTTTGAGCGAATGTGAGATGTGCATACGGTAGCAGCAATATTGGATTACTACTGAACTTGCATTGAAATCGCCAATGCCCAGGGCTCTGTTTTTTTCATATAAATGACTGATAGCGGTTTTCATTTTTATTTTGTCCTATGCGAAATAAACTATCCTTCAAGAAAGATTGTCAAAGCTCAAATTACATTCTCTAAAAAGACGAAGAAGAAATAGGGGTGACATGATAGAGGTGTGATTGAATGGTCATAGTAAAGGGGGATATTAATAACCTATTAAACGTATCTACATGAAACAGAACAGGAATAAATTGGATAGGTTTTAGATTAAGGAAAAGACCTGGGTAAATACAGGTAACAGGAGCGAACTCGAAAATGCATATTAGTTCATGCACTGTGCTGCTCCCCTTTGTTTCATTCCTATGCTCAATAAACGATCCTTTGCCAGATAATATAAAGCTTGCAGGCGATGAGTCACAATAACGTGGCTGAAGTATGTATGTTTTCTAGTGTGTGGTCTGGTCAATATAAAGCTTCTTGATAAGTAAGGGTAATAAATAGGACCTTTTGAATATTAATGGAGCTACATTATTGATGCTTATAAATGGAAAAGAAAGGGGTTATTATTTAGGAATAGACCTACTGCACTTCATCTAATAGAGTTAGTTGATGTTTTGGTTGACATAGAGTGGAAATAAATAGGAGATCCGGCAAAAGCTATTGTGTGCAATTTCATTTCTTATGCGATCTTATCTATAAAATGGACTTTGAAAATGGGAAACATTAGGAAAATGGGTTTAAATACGCTATTCAGTAAACTAACTTATTCAGGGAAGATGAAGACTGGCCAGCTGATGACGTCATTTGTCCATTACCGATGCCTGTGCATGCAACCTGTCCTCTTAAAAAGAACGTCGCTTTTAGCCGTTTGCCAGAATGGCCGAATTTGGACGTAATTTGAAAATGAAAAAAAAATTAAAATAAATTTGGGATTTTTTTTTTCAACAACAGTAAGTTAAGGGTCCTCTGATAGGTTAGGTGGGCAGGAAATTCTCATAAAGTTTCAAAACGTTATGAAAAACGTGAATTTAAAGTGTCCTCTTATAACCTCTGCGTGTACGCCGGACGACTCAAATAGAAAACGGAACAGAACGTCACTTTTGTGAGTCGATTTCATTTCAAATTACGTCCAAATTTAGCCATATCGCGCATACGAGCCAAAAGTGACGTTCTTTTTAAGAGGACGGGTTGGTGCATGGGTCACTGCGGTAACGAAATTTGGGTACGCCAGGAGCCTGCCTTTTAATCCTACCCCCAGGAAAATTGAAGACTGGATAACGTTATTGACCATTGGTGATGCCTGTGCATAAGTCACTGGGGTAACGAAAAACACACGACTCATAGACCGTGCGTCAATGTCTCACTGGGGTAACGAAAAATGCACGACACGTAGACAGTGCGCGGAAAAAAAGCAAAACGCACGGTCTATGTGTCGTTTCCCACTACTAACGTGTCATTCATTCATTCTCTCTCTCTCGCCCTTAGGTGTGCCATGTTCCCCGCATACAAATTCCAAGCATGTGCTGTTAGGAGAGTAAACACACACACACACACACACACACACACACATATATATATATATATATATATATATATATATATATATATATATATATATATATATATATATATATATATATATATATATATATATATATATATTAGTATATTTTGGTAGCAGTCTTTCCTGTAGACATATATTATTAAATATGACCGAAAAAGTAAGATTAATAATTCTAACACGAATTTTCTCAATCTTTCGTACATTTCTTTTCACTGTTGGAGGTAAATCAAAAATCAATTCTCCAAAATTCATTTTTATTTCTAGTCTGACGCGACACGAGCGCGTTTTGTAAAACTTATTACATTTTCAAAGACTTTAGTTCACAAATACACAACTGAATAGAACTTACGCATCTCCGATTCTATATCTACATTTGAGTGAGGTGGAAGGGGTGATGTGGCATTAACACAAGACAGAACAAGATGTGGTATTAATAGGGTATTAATTTCATCAACACAAGACAGAACACGAAACAATGGATATTGAATAGAAGTGTTTGTAGAAAGCCTATTGGTCCATATTTCTTGATGCTTCTATATTGGATTCTACCCACCTCAAGACTCCGCTCCAATATAGAAGCATCAAGAAATATGGACCAATAGGCTTTCTACAAACACTTCTATTCAATATCCATTGTTTCGTGTTCTGTCTTGTGTTGATGAAATTAATACCCTATTAATACCACCTTTTGTTCTGTCTTGTGTTGATGAAATTAATACCCTATGAATACCACATCTTGTTCTGTCTTGTGTTAATGCCACATCACCCCTTCCACCTCACTCAAATGTAGATATAAAATCGGAGATGCGTAAGTTCTATTCAGTTGTGTATTTGTGAACTAAAGTCTTTGAAAATGTAATAAGTTTTACGAAACGCACTCGTGTTGCGTCAGACTAGAAATAAAAGTGAATTTTGGAGAATTGATTTTTGATTTACCTCCAACAGTGAAAAGAAATGTACGAAAGATTGAGAAAATTCGTGTTAGAATTATTAATCTTACTTTTTCGGTCATATTTAATAATATATATATATATATATATATATATATATATATATATATATATATATATATGTCGTACCTAATAGCCAGAACGCACTTCTCAGCCTACTATTCAAGGCCCGATTTGCCTAATAAGCCAAGTTTTCATGAATTAATGTTTTTTCGTCTACCTAACCTACCTAAACTAACCTAACCTAGCTTTTTTTGGCTACCTAACCTAACCTTACCTATAAATATAGGTTAGGTTAGGTTAGGTAGGGTTGGTTAGGTTCGGTCATATATCTACGTTAATTTTAACTCCAATAAAAAAAAATTTACCTCATTCATAGAGAAAAGGGTTGCTTTATCATTTCATAAGAAAAAAATTATAGTAAATATATTAATTCAGGAAAACTTGGCTTATTAGGCAAATCGGGCCTTGAATAGTAGGCTGAAAAGTGAGTTCTGGCTACTAGGTACGACATATATATATATATATATATATATATATATATATATATATATATATATATATATATATATATATATATATATAAGGGCTAATGTGGAAAATCTTAGTCGTGATATTATTATTATTTTCAGTAAGTCAAACAGCAACAGTATACTGAAGACTCTAATATGCTTTGGGGATAGACAGCTTCTCTATCGGGCTGAGCCATTAGTGAAATATCCGGCTTCAATTGCTAGGACGTAGGATCTACAGTTTCGTCAAGTTGACCTTATGCCATTAGCACTGTATGGCACTGATCCACCTTAGCGAGATGACTGTGGGCAACAGTAGCTCAGCGAAAACATAGACTTTTAATATCATATCAAGACAATGACACAGTATGTTCAGCACTCTTATACTGACTGTGGGAAACATGTTACACCTTAAAAGGTGTCTCAAGTAAATAAGGGAGCGAGGCACTTAGTAACGTAGGAGCTTCGCCAGGGCATACCACATACCACCACCACACATAGGTATGAGGTCTTCCATGTCGCGCGCGCACCCCTGGACGGCTCGCCTCTGTAAAGTTTGTCACTTAACTGAGGCTAAATGAGGCGATACCGCCCACCATACCCGACCGCTACGTCCCCTCACACACATGACACCACAAGTTATCAGCTTACATGCATTTCTCGCTATACAGAATAATAAATAATAAATAAATAGTTAGGAGAAGTAAACCCGTTTATATATCATTTTTATTCTTATATTATTATTTACCACTTAAAGGTAAAGTGTCTAAGAAAAATATATTTTATCAGAGGTGTAAGTTTCATATGAAAAGCTGAACTAGTTACATTTGGAGAGAAATTTTTATGACTGAAGATGTCTTTGAGAACAACATTGATGTCTTAAAGAATAACTTGATGGAAGAAGGAGTTTCTTTGATGAACGAAGGTGACTTAGAGAACAACATTGATGTCTTAAAGAATAACTTGATGGAAGAAGGAGAGTTTCTTTGATGAACGAAGGTGACTTAGAGAACAACATTGATGTCTTAAAGAATAACTTGATGGAAGAAGGAGAGTTTCTTTGATGAACGAAGGTGACTTCGAGAACAACATTGATGAACGAAAGTGAGTTAGAGATTACCTTTGATAGCTCGGGGAATAACTTTGATGTCTCTGAGAATGACTTTTGTTATCTTAGAGAACAACTTTGATGACTTAGAGAACGACTATGATGAATGAAGATGTCGTAGAAAGCTTCTCTGACGAACGAATGGTTACTTAGAAACTACCTTTGATGACTGAGATTAACTTTAGATGTCTCTGAGAATAAGTTTGATGAATGAAAGTGACTTAGAAACTACCTCTGATGTCTTAGAGAATAGCTTTGATGTCTCTGAGAATAACTTTTATGGACGAAGATGTCTGAGAATAACTTTGTGGACATGAGAAGTATTTTGATTGTGTCTTTTGATGCATTGAAGAGTAACTTTGATGTCTCAAAGATATCTTACAGAACAATTTTGATGACCGAGATTAACTTTTGAGTAAGTGAAAATACCATTTGACTACTTCGAGAATAATTTTGATAGCTCTGAGAATAACTTTTATGTCTTAGATAATAACTTTAGATGTCTCTGAGATTAACTTTAATGAACGAAGAGGTCTTAGAAAGTTTCTCTGATGAACGAAAGGCTACTTAGAGAATAACATTTGATGACTGAGATTAACATTTTGATGACTCTGAGAATAACTTTGAAGATGCGAGTAATTTTTTGGAGTGTTTGAGAGTGTCGTTGTTATCTCGAAGAATGTCCTTGACTATATTTCTTACTTAACGACGCATAATTTTAGTTAGGAACAATGATGAATATGACTATTTTTAGCGATGTGAAAAGGTTACTTTAGTTAAGAACAGTGTTGGAAAGAGGCCGCACTTGACTATTTTCAGTTGAGAGAAGTGATATTTCAGTTAAGAAATGACAGGGAATCATGATGAAAGTAACTATTTTAGTTGACTGATGAATGCTTTTAGTTAAACAAAAATACAAAACATGATGAACATGGCTCTTTCTGTTGACTGGCGGATAATTTTAGATAAGAAATGACAATGAAACATGATGAACACGGTTATTTTCTGTTGGCTAGGGAATAAGTTTAGTTAAGAAATGATGAAAGTGATTATTTTTTAGTTGATTGACAATGGATAAAGTTAGTTATGAACAGTGTTGGAAAGTTTTCTTTGACAATTTTTAGCTAAAAGAAAGGTTATTTTAGTTAAGAACGGTGTTGAACGAGATTAATCCTGACTATTATCTGTTGATTGACAAGTAATTTTTAGTTAAGAAGTTACAAGAAAAGTTTGTCTTTGTAAATTTGGTACTGAATAAAGGGTAGATTTCTTTAAGAACTGTGTTTGGTAAGAAATATTAAGTTGACTACGAGAATTACTTTGTCATAGTTTTTGCAAATAAAACTGGTGACTAAAATTGTTGAGGGATTTGTAATGCTGTTGATATTATTTGACAAAGATCTAGTTAGTGAATAGAAGAAACAATTGGTTTAAAGAAACAAAGAACATAAAAAATTGAGACTAAGTAAGGGAATGAACACAGTGAACATACGGGGAACGCAGAAAACATGGATGAAAAACTATTGAAAATAAAGAACATGTAAGTGAAGGTGATGAACATGTGGGGAATAAAAAAAAATCGTGAACATATGGGGAACATGA
Organism: Procambarus clarkii; assembly: GCF_040958095.1. NCBI lineage: Eukaryota > Metazoa > Arthropoda > Malacostraca > Decapoda > Cambaridae > Procambarus > Procambarus clarkii. Next base: position 26,274,550 of record NC_091157.1, on the reverse strand, counting down.
CAGAGAACATGGCAGAGAACATGTAAGAAAAGCTGATGAACACAGTGAACATGTGGGGAACATGACAATGAACGTAGGGAATACAAAGAATGAACAATATGAAAGTGAAGAATATGAGGGGAATTTGTAGAGAACATTATGAGAATACAATACGATTATTGAAGGTTTTGATAAGTTGGGAGTTAAGGGAAGGGTGGGTAAGAGATGAGAAGGTAAAGGGGGGAAAGGGTATTTAATGGATATGTTGTTTACTTTGATAGACTGGAGAAAGCAATTATCTGAACTAATTTGATGAACTAAAAATCGGAGGATGAGAATTGGAGCTTGGTTAATGTACTGATAAACATTTTTACTATGATAGAAATAGTAATCTTAAATCTATGGGGGATTTTGATCTGATAATAAGAACTTGTACAAATGAGGTAAGTGGGGGACAAGAGTTAGAGTTTTATAATTGTTTACATCATATTTACTATGTCTGAAACAACTATGGTAAAAATTTCAGGGAAATTGATGGGTTATTTATAAAGATACGAGAGAGAACTAAAGTGGGGGATGAGAGCTGGAGCTCGTTAACTGTTTGATTTGAATTACTACGTTTTGAAGTATGTCTGCTTTAAATTTCGGGAAAATTGGTCTGTTACTAAAGAACTTGTACGAATGAACTAAGGTGGGGGACGAGAGCTAGAGTTTGATAATTGTTTGGATCCTATTTACTATGTCTGAAATACAGAAGGTATAAATTTCAGGGAATTTGATAGGATATTACCGAAGACAGAGAGGGAAGTAAGGTAGGGGACAAGAGCCTGAGCTCGGTAACTGACTTGATCTTAATTACTGCATCTGAAATACACGGGGGTTGAAATTTCAGGGAAATTGATTAGGTAATAACGAAGATACGAGAGAGAGCTAAGGCAGAGGACAAGAGCTAGAGTTTGGTAAATGTGTTATCTTTACTTACTCAGTTAGAAGTATGGCAGGTTTAAATTTCATGAAAAAATAATGGGTTAATAACAAAGATGTGCAAGGGAACTAATGCGGGGACAAGAGCTGGAGCTTGGTAATTGACTCGGTTAATTTGAGCAAACTGTCTTGTTTAATGTAAAGGAACTAGCATTATGAAGTCTATATAGCTGTACGGATTTATGAAAGAACAATATTAATGATAATGAATAGGGAGAGTAAGGTATCAGGTATAGAGGCTTGGTCAAGATAAGATTTTGGCGGTAAGATGGCGGCCACGTTTGGTGGGGGTCGGTGTAGGTGACGCGGGAGTGAGATCCGCGGCAGGTGATGAGAGGTGCGAGGTAGGAACGGGTGTTGCGGTGACGCTAAGATAATGTAAGATTACAGAGATGACACCTGTTTTGTGAGATAGGGATGTAGGTAGTGGCTACATGTGTAAACGTTATCTAAACTGTCATTCTTTATAGAGATGAGTGATAGGACGGATATTATACAAGTGGATTGAAGAGGGAGATTCTGTTAACTTAAGCATAAATGACTTGTTTATTATGAATTGAGTAACCTAACATTAGATGACTAAATAAAATATAAATACAATAAATATGTTTATTAATGCCTAATGTATATATATATAAATTAATACGGTGGTGAACGCCGACAATGACTAGCGGACAGCGGGCCGGTAATCAGATGTTGAAAGCCTCAGGGCAGGTAGCCTGGGGCGGCTTAGGTAGCCTTGGGTCAACTTAAGTATTAAAGGTTACATTGAGACGCCTCGGTTGATTTGTGTGTAAAACTGACTGGTTTAATGAAAAGGAACAAACATTACGATGTATGGAATTATGAATGAACAATATGAAGGAGAGGGACAGTCCAGATATTACGGAGACACAATGATAAGATAAGATAAGATTACGGAGGTGACTTGACCCAGGGCGTGTGGCTGGCGGTGTAAAGTAAACACAGGTGATGCAGGGGTAAGTAGGGAAGGGGGTGTGAGGTAGGAGCATGAGATGCAGGGGGGTTGGGAGGGAAGGGGGAGGGGGATGGCATGGTAATGCTTCAGTTATATAGACATATACTAGTTTCTATGTAAGAATCCTACGTAAATGTATAAGGCCTAAATATCTGTTTATTCTTGGTATGAACTCTGAAATTTGAATTTCACCCGTAAGAACTATTAACAAACGTCTATGAACTTATTTTCATCATAAGAACTTTTAACAAACTTCTAAAATCTCAGAAATTATTTTTCTCATACGAATTCCTTAATTCCAAATCTGTGACTGTACAAATTTACCTGAAAACCATGACGATCCAGCGTCCTCTTCCCTAATTTACCTGGAACCTCTGACTATCCAGCGTCCTCTTTCCCCGAAAATAAAAAGGGACTCTGGATAGTCATCCCTACTACTAGTAACACTGGTCCAAGAGCTAATTTAAAATACATTAGTTAACCCTAACATTATCTTGCATCAAGAGGGGGAGGGGAATGCGGAAACCCACACCTGGGTCGCGTGTGCCTTCAAGATTTGCGGGTGATTAATCAAGCTCACCCGTCACATTCATCCATCTGTTGTCCATCTCAACGATGGAGGAGTAACCAGACACCAACACTCGGGTCATGCGCGCGCACATGCACGTGCACCTTCATGATTTGCGGGTGATTAATCACACTCATCCATCTCTGCCGATGGAGAGGGTCCTCTACCTCGTTAATCTCCGAGGAGCGCGGGTGGTGTCAGTCACGGCTATATGTGACCCCGGGCTACCTTAAGCGCTCACGGGAGACATCTCCCGTCATGCAGGGAGCAGTCGCACCTCCACAGATCTCCAGTATCAGCTCTTGATACTGGTAATGGCTCAAAAGGGCCACCACTTACGGGCTATTCATGCCCGTGCCACCTTTTGGGTGGCTTAATCTTTATCAATCAATCAATCTTAAGCGTATCAGTTTACAACCAAAATGTTAGGTCACTTGGTAAACATTTTGATGATATAAATGCACTACTTACAGCACTAGGTACTAAATTATCATTCATCATTTTAACAGAAACTTGGCTAAGTAATGACTATACCCCAACTCTACAATTTAGCTGGTTATAAAGCCATTCATAACTGCAGGCCTAATAAAAAAGGTGGTGGTACAGCAATATATTACAAAGATACCTTCATTTGCAATAGTGTTATTAGTGATAGAGATGACTATTGTGAATATACCTTTACCAAGTTCTCCAGTAAATCCCTTAAATCCTCCCTGACTATCGGTGCCATCTATAGATTTCCTAATACCAACATAGCTTTATTCTCAGACAATGTAAGGAATCTTATCATAAATAACAATCTCAACAAAAATCACATCATTCTGGGAGGTGATTTCAATATTGACCTGGGTCTTCAAAACACCCCTCAAGTTGACTATTTCCGTAACAGCATGCACTCCTGTATGCTAATCCCCACAATCACCAAGCCCACCCGAGTCACTCAAACATCTGCCACTACCCTGGATCACCTATGGACTAATATAACAGCTCCCCTTACATCTGGGCTAATTTATGACAGAACAACGGACCACTATCCTACCTTCCTCATAGCAAACATTGACACATCACCACCAGACACCAAGAAACTTTCATTCACGCTACATAGTGAATCAGCTTTAGGCAATCTCTCTAATGCACTTCACAATATTAACTGTGAATCTGAATTTAATAATTCACAGGATGTAAACTCATCAACTAACCTCTTTCTCTCCAAAACTCTAAGCCTCTACAACACTCACTGTCCCCTCCTTACCAAACAAGTAACTGATAAAAGAAAAAATAACCCGTGGCTCACAAGCGGCATAATTAAATCAATCAACAAAAAACATGAATATGAAAAGAAATTTAAGAGTGGCTTAGTTTCAAAGGAAGTAGTTAAAAGGTACTCATCAGTGCTTACCAGTATCATAAGAAAAGCAAAACTTTCATATTATGAGACTAGATTCAAAGAAGCAAAAGGCAACATGAAAAGCACATGGAATACCATCTCTGATATCCTAGGAACTAAACAACACTCCCACAACCAGATAACACTCTCTAAGGATGGCCTTACACCGTCATCTGACTTAGAAATGGCGAATGAATTTAATAGCTTCTTTTCATCGATTGGTGCTAACCTTGCAAGTAAAATCCCACAGACTCAGACATATATCAACACATATCTCTCAGGCAGCTATCCAAACTCTCTTCTCCTTTCACCAGTCAGCCCGACAGATGTTGTGTCCATCATACACTCACTAAAAACCAAAGCTGGGAACATCAGTGAAATCCCATCCATTGTATACAAGAGCGCCTCCCATGCCCTTGCGCCACCTATAGCTCTGCTGTTCAACAAATCCCTTGAGTGTCATACCTTCCCTGATATCCTTAAAAAAGCAAGAGTAACGCCAGTTCATAAAGAAGGTAATCCGGCAGACATAAACAACTATAGACCAATACCGAACCTACCCATACTATCAAAAATATATGAAAAAATTATCTACAAACAGCTCTACTCCTATCTCGTAAAATTCGACATTCTTAGCTCCTGTCAGTTTGGCTTCCGCTCTCAAAAGAGTACCAACGATGCAATTATTAGTCTCCTTGATATAATTTACTCAGCCCTTGATAAAAATGAGTTTCCGATTAGACTCTTCATTGACCTGAGAAAGGCCTTTGATACTGTTAATCACAATTACCTCTTATGTAAACTCCATCATTATGGAATCCGAGGCCATTCACTGGACTATATCCAATCCTATCTTAGTGATAGACACCAATGTGTAGCCATCAATAATATAACCTCTCCCATTCTACCAATAACCGTTGGAGTGCCACAGGGCAGCATCTTGGGACCTCTTCTATTTCTTATATAGATCTATGATCTGCCTAATGTCTCTAACATTCTAAAACCTATTTTGTTTGCTGATGATACTACCCTCATCTACTCCAACCCCAACCCACATACACTACTGCGGATTGTCTCTTAAAGTGTTTGTCTAATGTGGATGACAATTGTAGAGTTTTTGTTGATCTACAAGGAGCGTTTGATAAAGCCAATGGGGAAGTAATCTTATACGAATTAGCCAATCTGGGAATAACAGGGAGATTGCTACACTGGATAAGGGATTACCTGCAAGGCAGAAAAGGTCAGGTGTATTACCAGGGATACATGTCTGAGGAACGGAGGTTTCAGTTAGGTACCCCACAAGGGGGAGTATTAAGTCCCACCTTATTCAATGTATTAATGAACAGATTAGCATCAGAGATGTATCCCCCAGGGGTCACGACGATCATATATGCTGATGACATTCTTATACAAGGCACTTCTGGGAACAAAATTCAAGATGCTCTTAACATACTTGGTACAACCTGTCACAAGTTAGGCTTAGTTATAAATGCAGATAAAACCAAATACGAGTATAGGAAACGAAGAAATATAACACTTACTCTAAATGGTGTGGAACTGAGCCGTGTACAGAAGTACAAGTATCTGGGCATGTATGTTGGATACACATGTGAGAGTAAAAATGCTGAAATAAATCATATCAGCACCTTATGTAAAGCCCGTCTGCATCCTCTAAAAGCACTGGCTTTTTCTGGTAAAGGTGTTGGGGTACCTATCTTGCGGATGTTATACATAAGCACTGTTCGATCCCTGATAGACTACGCAGCACCCGTATTGTCTTACACAGGCCAAGGCAGAATTCAAAAAATAGAGCTGATACAGAACGAGGCTATGAGGATTATTCTTGGATGTCAAAGAAATGCAATGATTGAAATAATGAGAATGGAATTAAATTTACAGAGTGTGTGTGATAGAGTCCGTGACATTAACACTAGAGTATCTATTCGTTTCATGCGGAGAAAAGGAGGGGATAAGCTGTTTGAGAGCGTTCAGACCTGCTTGAGTGACGTACACACTTCCAGGAAACTGAGGGAGACTCGCTATACGAGAGGATTAGCTCATGACCTCAGGGAATACGACGTACTTGACTGCTGTAAACCCTCTCGAAAGTGTAATATGTCTGCTCCCTGGAAAGTACAGAAAATAGACGTCGAAATTGTACCCCTCAAGGTGAAAAAGATTCATCATGAACCGGGACAATTACGGTGTTTGTATGGAAGCATGATATCTCGGTTACCAAGAGGCAACAGTTTACATGTATATTGCGACGGGTCGGTGGCGGAGGATGGCAGGGCAGGGTGTGGTGTCCTAATAAGGGATTATACGGAGTTTGGGACTGTGGACAGGATAATTGAACTCCGGCTTAGTAATTATATATCATCCACACAAGCTGAACTGCAGGCCATTCTGGCGTGTTTGGAGGAAGTACGTCATGACGACAAAAATGTTTTTGTATTTGTCGATAGCCGAGGAGCACTGGAGTCCTTAAACAGTAGAAACCCGGTCTTCATGTCTATAGTGGAGGACTGTAAGAGAAGAATAACTGAGATACAGCTGAAAGGTTATAGTGTGAAATTCATGTGGATTCCATCTCATGTTGGAATAGTGCTCAACGAGGTGGCGGATGACTTGGCCAAACGTGCCACATCAAAACCACAAGTTGACATTGAATGTGAATTCACAATGAGACAAATAAGAAGCAAAATCAGAAATATTCAGGCACAGGCGGGAGTGGAGAGGAGAGAGATAATGTATGAGAGTAGTCAAACCATGCAACACTACATGTATGTGAGTCAAAACACCCATTTCACTTATGGTAAAAGGAGAAATGCTTGGAGTGACTCTGTGTACATGCGGCTCAGGCTTGGGTACAAATATTACTGGGAATATGGGATAGATGTTCATGGTAATGACACGAAGTGTAAACTATGTGGTATGTTAAGGTCTCACACCCTTGCCCATTATATTCTTGATTGTCCGTTGATTAGTGTATATAGAAACACTGAGATAAGGACTGTTCCTGAACAAATAGCCTGGATGTGTCACAACGGAAAGGTTGATGATATTCTTGAGAGATATAAGAATTTTGCACCAAGATTGTAATATTTTGTTGAATTATCTGCAGGTGTCTTGCAAATTGTCTATACAGTATACCTAGGTCATAAAAGTATTTGTGTGTACGTCTGATACCATACTCCTTGTGAGGGAGGAAATGTATATTTTTACCTCTCAGAATGTTTGGTAATATGTTTATTTGTGATGTGTGTATATGTATATATTAACACGTTGTACTGAACGGGGTGAGAATAGCTTGAGCTACCTCATCCCTTTGTGTGTATTTTACCTCAATAAACTTATTTCAATTTCAATTTCAATTTCACATACACTAAATGATGTTGTTAATAATGAACTAAAAAAGTACACTTATGGATGTCAACCAACAAACTAACACTTAACACAGAAAAGACCTACTACATCCTATTTGGAAGCAAATCTACAAATGCCATTCAGCTTCAGAAAGACAATGTAAACATTAGCAATAAAAATGATGGAAAGTTTCTTGGCCTATTCCTAGACAAGAGACTCAACTTCAGTACCCACAGACAACACATAACTAAGAAAGTCTCTAAAACAGTTGGTATACTCTCCAAAATCAGATATTATGTACCTAACTCTGCTCTCATCTCTCTATATTATGCACTAATCTATCCCTATCTCAACTATGGTATCTGTGCATGGGGTTCAACCACTGTGAACCACCTCAAGTCCATCATCACCCAGCAAAAATCTGCTATCAGAATAATATTAAATTCTGCTTTCAGACAACACACAGCCCCCTTGTTTAACTCCCTAAACGTGCTAAACATAATCTCACTCCATAAATTCTCTTGTGTCAACTACATTTACAAAAAACTGTTCTTAAATGCAAATCCTGCTCTGAAACTCTTCCTGGACAGATGTAATAGGACCCATTATCACCACACCAGAAATAAATATCTCTTTGATATCCCCAGAGTTAAAATTAATCTGTGTAAACACTCTATGCAAATAAAGGGACCCAGTTTATGGAACTCACTCCCTACTGAATTGAAAAGCTGTCCAACTTTTACATCATTCAAAATCAACACTAAAAAGTACCTAATTTCGCTTCATAGTTTTTCACTTTTTGCCTTAAAATTGCACTGTATCTATTGCTACCCAATCTCCCAATCTTTATGATCCCAATTTGAACATCTTTACCATTGTGATCATTGCTGTCTTCTTATATGTGCTGCCAATCTGCTGTATGGTGTTTATAAATCTTGTTTATCTGTATCTTTTGCTACCCAGTCTCCCAATCTTTATGTACCCAATCTGAACATCTTTACCATTGTGATCATTGCTGTCTTATATGTGCTGTCAACCTGCTGTATGGTGTCTATTAATCTTGTTTAAATTACTAATCAAGTTGTCAATGTAATCAATCAGAGCTTTAATATAACAATGTGCTTTAATATACTTACTAAGCTCTCTCATCTCATTTTCCTCTTGCAATGTATCTCTATCATTTATCAATTCTGATAGAAATTACCTACTTAAAATTATCTGCTAGATTAAGGACCTGCCCGAAACGCTGCACGTACTAGTGGCTTTACAAGAGTGTAAATACTGTACTATCCAATGTATTCTCACAAACCCAATGTACCTTCTTGTATATAAATAAATAAATAAATAAATAAATAAATATTGATTACATTCATCCGCCGCAGTCACCCTTCATCCATCTATCTTCCCATTCTCAGAATGGAGGTGATCCCTCGTTGGTGCGAACCTCGTGGTAATGGTACACCCACACACGGCTCACGCACGCCTCTTCACGATTTGCGGGCGATTAATCATGCTCATCCATCACACTCATCCATCTGTCATCCATTTCCACCGATTGAGGGGGGTCCTCTACGTTGTCAGTTTCCCTACTGGTGCTCAGTTGTATCATCTTGACCTCTCTTGGTGTCAGCAGTGTCGCAAGTACTGTTTCAGAATCAATGAGGTTTGTATCAAAGTGGCGGAGTTGTCTTTTTGGGTTTCCTTTATTATAAAACAACATATACATATAAATAAAAGGCATGGCACCGAAGTACCATAACAGAGGCGAATGCCACAGGAAACATAACCAACAACAGAGCGCCAAACAAACAAACAATACACCAAACCAATACATAAATATACAAACATCAGCATAAGACACACACATGCACCAGGATACAACCCCAAGCACCCATAAAAGGAACATAATGGGAACATAACAACACAGAAATAGGGAACACACACACACGTGAAAAAAGATACATAAACGACGTAAATACCCAGAACAGCGCAGAAACGTCCACCATACGTACACTATCCACACAAGTGGAATACCGATGAGGTACTGCAAGTACGGAACACCAGCAGTAGAGAACAGAAATATTGAAATACATAACACACAAGTACTCACACAGCGGACTCCAACAAGCGGAGGTCGTTACCACTCACCAAAGTGATTACATGAAGGCAATGAAGGGGAAGCCTGCAGCTACAAACATACATACTCACAACTAAACGGTACAATATAAGGGAATACGGTACAAATGAAAGGCATGACACAAGACCTGACCTACTAGACCTGACAGCATACAAGAAAAACCTACTGAACCCATGACACAACACACACCAAGGACAATCAATACAAGCATGGAGGGGGAGCCACCCCAAAACCTGGCTGCCGGACACTTTCTCACACAGTAGGTCCACAGAAACAGGAGGGGGACCAGAAGCACAAAGGCAGTGAACGTAAACACATGAAAAGCATTCGGCCAGCACACAAACAAGCATACGAAGCCCCAAACGCAAAGTAACAAACAAACACGCTCAAACGGAGGTGTAGCTCCAACCCACAAACTAACAACTCCACAGAAAAGCACGCACAGACCCCTGAGCCCTGAGGGGTGGAGACAGGGTGGCAGGGGGTTTAGGCAAAGAACGGAAGTCCTCTTGCTGAGGGGCGATTGACTTCTTCTTTAGACCCGAACACAAATCAAGACCTGCACGATCACCGATTGATAAAGATTAAGCAACCCAAGAGGTAGCATGGGCATGAATAGCCCGTAAAGCACGACCACTGCCTCAAGGGTCAACAACCCCCCCACCTCGGTCCACTTGCACTGGTGGGCTCACAGACGGGTACTATGTTATGAAGCAGGTAATTACCCAATTCTCACTGATAATTACATATGCCAAACATATATATATATATATTTATCCCACCTCAGTTGTCATATGTGGTGTGGAGTTTTCTTATTGTGTTTCATTAATTATGTGATATTTTATGTAATAACCTTGTTTTGCAGTGTGTTGTATGTTACAGCATGTGGTATCTTGTATGTTGAATGGGAAATGATCATGTGCTTGCCTGATGGATTGGCTGCCACGCCATTGATGGGGGTGGTCGTCATGGATTGAGCTCAGCAGTCGTTGCCTGGTGTTGAGTGAGGGAGGGCGCTGTTTGACGTTTCGGCGACATGGGGACCCTCCTTTCCCGTATTTGCCGTTCCAAGACCGTTCGTCTTGAGTTTTCTGGACGAACGTCATACCTTGCTCTTGAAGTACTTCTGCTGGATATGCTACGTGTTAGTGTGGCCGATGTGTACGGACTCCAGCTGTTAACTACCCACCGGGTACTTGTGAAGTTTCACTCAGCGGCAGTGTATCGGGATTTCGTCGCCCGATTTGATGGTCATTCATTTACCCTCCCTGGAGATGGTGGTACCGTCACTCTTTTAGACTGTTGCTGCTCTGTGACTTATGTGGCGCTGAACAGTGTGCCCTTCGAATTCTCGGAGGCCCTACTTTGGAGATATTTTGGCTAGTTCGGTACATTGGTTTCCCTCCGTATGAACTCCGTCTCTTCCGGCAGGTGGCGTGGAGTCTCGTGTGTTACCCGGACACACGAGACTTGTGGACTTGTGAAGCCTTGTGGGTGAAGTCACCTGTTCCCTCCACGGTTACCTTGATGTGCTACATTACACTATGCGGGTCTTTTATGCAGGGCAGCCAAGAACATGTATTTGTTGTGGCCTTGAGGGGCACCTGGCAGCCTCCTGTACTGGAGTAGCAGCTGCACCTGTTAACTTATTTAGAGAAGAGGATTTTTCCTCCGTTGGTGGATCAGGACCTGTTGCCTTGTGATGGAGTGGTTGAGGAGGTTTCCCTGCCGCCTGCTAACCTGGTGGTGGTCCCGGGTTCCTCGGCTGGTGAGCGGTGTGTACGGATGGTGGTGCATATGACAGGGTGGTGGTGTGTGCGGCCCAGTCCCTGCAGTCTACCTCCTCGCTTCCGAAGGATTTCTCTCCTGTACACGCCTTTTCTCCTCTGACGGATCTGGTGTCATCACGGGCTCCCTCACCTGTGCTGGTCTCTTCCCTTCCGCCAGCTGCACCTGTTTTTTCTCCTGTTCCGAGTCACTCAAACACCTCTGTGGATGGTGGCGTCATCCCCCGTGTCGTTGAGGCTGTTCTACTCCGGGGTCGTGCTCACCCCGCGGAGGGTGGGGGCCTGCCGACGGCTCTTCTCGGGTGCCTTCTGTAAGGGGCGACAGCACCAACGATCAACGTCCGGTCTCGAAGCGTTCTCGCACGGATCGGTGTGTGTTGCCACCTCGTGTGTGGGCTGAAGAGTGTGAGGATTTGTGTGATGATGCTGTGAAGGGCTCTGTGCTGTCTCCTGTGTCGACCCCTGCACCTCCTGCTGTTGGCTCCCCTCCTTGGGAGGCTGCCCCTGGTGATCGCGACCTCGTTGTGGTTTTGAAGAAAGATGTGCGCCGGGGGGTCCCTGCTCCTGTTCCCGGTGGCGAGGGCCCAGGAGCGTCCGCGGGTCCTCCTTGCGCGCGGCCCTGTGCAACACCCGGAGAGGGGCCTAATACAAGTGCTTGTGCTCTGCCCGGTGTACTTCCAAGTGTGCAGTCCTGTGACCGACCCCCTAGGAAGAAGCCTCTCTCTTTCATCTTGCCCTCCGGGGAAGTGTTTGATGGGACTAATCCTTTGTTACTTGACTTTGATGAACTGGTGCGTCCTGTTCCGTGGAGCTCTTCTTCCTTTGGGTTCCGCGGGCACGGGGTTTCGTCATTGGAGTGCCGAATTTGATGTCTCGGCCTTGTGCGTCTCCTGGTCGTCCGATCTCCGATGACGACCTGCTAATTTGGATAGCTTACTGCTTGCGATTTCCGGCGCGGGAATACCCGGAAAAATATGAATAGTCCTTGTGTTTGGTTTATGTTTGTGTTTTGTTTTCTCGTTTTATTTCTTTCTATTCTTTTTCTATTTCTCGTTTCTGCCTTGTGTTTGCTCCTGTGCTTGTGTGTATTTTTGTTTCCCGGTGCCTGCGGGCCCTGGCGGGTGTCTTTGTGCATGTATGTGTGTGGTGTGAGTGTTTGTTACTGGCGCCTGTGTGGGCCTGTTCCTGTGTGTTTCCGTATGGCTTTTTGGCTTGGCCGGGCCTGCGCTCCATGGGTACGGGCAGTGTGTGTTGTGTTATGTTCTGCTTTCGTTTACTGTTTGGTAGCGTGCTATTATATTGTGTGGCGGTGTGGGTGTTGTGTTGTTGTTGTTTGTTGCTGTCTTTAACTGTTTTTATGTATTTACTTTATGTTGTTCATTGTGATTCTGAACTTTTGCCTCTCTGTATGTGGTTTATGAGGCTGGTCATTTTTTGTGTACTGTTATGCTCCTGTGTATGGGTTGTGGGGCTGGTTGTATTTGTGTGTTGTCTTTCTGTATTTATGTCCTTATAGCTTTATGGATATGATTTATGTCATTAATTTCATGTGCAGTTTTCTTTATAACTTTATATTTTTTGTTCTGTGTCCAGTGCCAGTTTCGGGGTTTTCTGTTTTGTGTTGACCAGACCACACACTAGAAGGTGAAGGGATGACGACGTTTCGGTCCGTTCTGGACCATTCTCAAGTCGATTGTGATGAGGAAGTAGAGACAGGCAATAAATAGGCAAGAGAGAGCTGAGGAGCAAAGTAAGGTGTAGTATAGGGGAGAGAAGTAATAATAACTGCAGAGGGCCTATTGACCTATACGAGACAGCTCCTATTATAACCACCGAATGAGAAGGTGATAGTAATAGGAATAAGAAGAGGATAGCAAGGGAGCGTAGGAGAAGACAATGAACAGAAAAAGGGAGAAGAGAACAAATCCACAAGGGCCGTGACGAGGATTCGAACCTGCGTCCGGGAGCATCCTCGTCACGGCCCTTGTGGATTTGTTCATTGGATGCACCACGTTAGTGTGTAAGGGAGAAGAGAGAAAGGAAAGGGAAAGAAAAATAAATGGAAGGGGTAAACTTATGTTAGGTCACGTTTGTTAGAAAGATTAGAGAATTTGAGGGAAACTGTGAAAAGGGAAGAGTCCGCAGCAACAAAGCCAGGACTCAAGTTCATGTTGGGTACACTGTGTATTAGAGCCGATTCAACAAGACGGCGTCTGTGTAGAGTAGAGGCAGGAAAGATTATTTTGGAGGAAGACCAATCAATGGGATGATTAGAATCCCTCACATGGCAGAAGAGAGCATTGTTAGTGTCTGCAGACTTAACACTTCTCTTGTGTTCTTAAGTCTGTCATTCAGTGTACGGCCAGTTTCGCCAAAGTATTGGAGTGGACAAGACGAACAGGAATTTCTTTATCCTTTATACTTTAGCCACGTTATTGTGACTCATCGCCTGCTTCTGTTTTGTGCTTTGTGTCATGTATGTTTCACTCTTTGGTTCTTTGTTGTGTGTGTTTTGTTTGTTTTCATATCTTATTACTTTGTTCTGTTTATGCTGAATGTATTCATGTAGTGTCTTCTTCAGCGATTGCCTGTTTTGTTCTTTGTACATTGTGTTTTTCTTTTATAAAAAAATGTGCTTGCCTGATGGGTAGATCTGTACTGGACGTGTGTGTCTAGTGTGTGCTACGCTGTTGCCAAATTTGCATTATATATTATTTTCTCTTTAACAACTATATTATTACCGAGTTATGTTCTAGATTGTATAAGGCAGTACATACTTTTGTGTATATGTGTTTGGGAGTGATTATCTCCGTATGTCAGAGTGTCTGTAAGAGATTCTGTCTTATGCGTTTTGGCTACAGTGATGAATGATGGTTGGAGTGGATAAATGTAGCTCTGCCCTCCGAGACGTTCCTCCATCTTTACTCTCTTATTTTGGCCTTCTGCCTCATCAAAACATGCCTAATGTACTCACAAACAATTACTATGATCGCTGGGCACACAATCAAATACAAACAATCACTATTAACTAGTTAAATTTGGGCTTACCACAATAAGGTCTCCTGCAGGGCGCTCTCCCTATCGATGATGCCTGACCAGGGCGCTCCCATGGCCCAGGAAAATGTCTCTGGGCGGCTTCACAACTCTTCTTGCCGTCCGTGACTTGAGACCACACGTTCCCAGCTCGATTCCACAGCTGAAACGTCTTCACACTTCCTTCCTCTTGAAGGTATATCAACTAGGGGTTCCTCTCTGACAGGAGCTCAACGGAGTGCAACTTCCCCTCACGATGTCTGGTGCTCAAGTGAGCTCAAGCTCCTCTCAAGCGAGCCTCACACCTCCAGCAAACTCTCCACATCTCATGTCAAGTCATTTACTTTGTGACGATAATCTCTTTCAAGAGAGATTGAGCCTGCTCTTCCGTACTTTAAGTTACGCCAAAGACACAATAGTATAAGATGCTACATTCAAAATACGTCACCAGTAGCACAAAACGTTTTGACCAGAAGGCAAAACGTATTCAAGATCCCCCTACTCCACACACCCTCCACGCGCCGGCTCGTCGTCAAACCAGCTAACTACCCTTCACCAGCTTGCCTGCCTCTGATTGGCGACTCGCCAGCCGCGCACCTGCACACAGCACCTCAGCGCCCTCTACAAGAATCGACGTCGGAGCCTGCCCAGCTATCCACTCCATAATATTCCTTGTGCTCTTACGGATGACATCTCTCTCTGGCATACTAGCTCATTAGTTCGTATATGAAGGGAGGTTTCAGCCATAGCCGATATTCTCAGCACCATTTTAACATTGTGTTTTGTATTTCACATTGTCCTTACATTTTCTTTATTATTTAACTGTAATTTAACTTCCCGAGATTTGTCTTTATTTTCATTTACGTTTAAAGTAAATATATTAAAGTTTCATTGTTCATATTTTGTGTTTTAAGTGTTCCTCCCTCTAACTTATCACAGACAACAGGCAAGCAGTCTATATTTTGTTTAACGTGTGACCAGGCTTTGACACCTGCCATTGGAGGACTGCCGAACATCAACACTCCAACACTTTCCCGTCACAACTTATATTCTTGATCACTGCCCATACTCTTAAACTATTTATCAAATCTAACCAATTATTTTACGTATGTACCTCCATGTCTATATTTCTTTCACCTCTTATTTAGGTCAGGTCTTGCAGAATAACTCACAAGGGAGACTCATTTTTCAGCTACCTGGGATCATAACAGGAGGTAGAATAACATCCCCAGCCACCCCCACCAACTCGTCCTGTGTCAGCATAACTGGAAAATCCTCCTTCTTGAATATATTCACACAGTCAGCCGCGACCACGACGCAGTGCAGCCGCCAGGTGACCTTACTGACCACAACGATAACATGGACGGGGCTGACTTCTTTACAAACATCCAATTGTAAACCCTATCAGGGACAACGCAGAAGGAACACTTCACGCCAGGGACAACGTCAAAGTCCGGGTGTCATCAAGCATCCCCGCACAGTGGGCGGTTGTGATCTTGTTTCACCGGACACTCAGCACTTTCTCAAACCGCCTGGTCAACAGCTCATCCAACAGTTCAAACGGCGCTCCATGCACCGCCACGTAAGTCAGTCACACTCAGGTTAACTACCCTGAATGGTTCCCGCCCCATCAGGCAGAGGGAAATAACGCCTCTCACACCGATCGAGGAACTCTTGAAACACAACTTGACGGTGAAATTCAGCCACCTCTCAACGATCCTGAAGAAGCTACACACCAATCAGATCGGCCAACTTGACATGGAGCACGTCCACCAAAGCTAGACCAACCAGCGTTTGGTCCACTGGCCGGGAAAACGCTAAACCAGCCGAAGTGGATCTCTTCAGGGGAGGCAAACGCGTACCCATCTTGTAAGACTCGCTTTAAACGGGCAGGCCACCAAAGCATGCCCGCAAGCACTATACGTCTATCTCCATCTCTGGCCGCGCACCAATCTTCCAACGTTGTCTGGTCTGCGTGTCTGGTATTCCATGTTGTTAACCATAAAGTTTCGAAGTGCTGTTGGCTCTGGGTGAAAGTTTGTCTAACAGTGTTGCTGGAAAACCTGGATGACTACCGGGTTCATGAAGTTTCTGTCGTTGAGTAAATGTGTTTGAAAGTGGTGTACTTGCTTCTCTTGACTTTGTTAATGAAGTTACAAAAATTCTTGAGTTTGTTTTTGTGCTGTTTTGCCATTATTACTAGGCATGTCAAGGGCAAGGGGTGATCATCGACCAGGCTAATGAGTACGTGATTGCAGAGTATAGTGAGGCCGAAAAGTACGTGGCCATGTCTGTGCTGGTTTTGTATGAATCTGTTTTGATAGCGTGTGATACGTCTCCTGGATCACATGGATGGAGTAATAGAGTATCTTCTGTGGGTGATGAGCAGTGTTTGTTGAAGCCGCCGCATGTGTGACTGTCTTGTCTAAGGTGTAGTTGGGTGTCAATGACCCCCGGGCGTCTTGCCATCATATGTGAATGTTAGGTCTGTCTCTTGCACGCTCTGTGAATGCTGCCCAGTCAGCTCTGCTGTATGGTAAACGTGGGAGGCCTTGAATGAGGATAGAGTTTTTTGGGATACAGAGAGACAGGAATGTGGTCCGAACCTATGAAGGGGTCTAGAGTTGTGTGGTGTAGGTAGATTTTTTCCACCTTAGGGAAAGTCCTAAGGTGGGTCAGAGATTTATTATTATTAACATCTTTATTGACAAAATTTAGTTACAATTTTGCCTAATCTGAGGAATTCAATTAAGTCTTATTGGAGTGAGGATAATGCTGGTATTCACTGTCACACAGGACAGAGGATCATACACAAGGCAATTGGTCTGAACTGTAGGTTGAAGCCCATGTATCATGGTTACAATCAATGTTTCAATGTACGAATATGTAAATATAACTTTCTATTGGCCACTGCCACATAAGGGCAGGGATGGGTTCATAAGAGATGCAACTTAAGATTAATATTAATAAAATTGTTCTTATTTCTTTCAAATGGACAAACGAATTTTGGATAAATTAAACAAATCCACAAGGGCCGTGACGAGGATTTGAACCTGCGTCCGGGAGCATCCCAGACACTGCCTTAATCGACTGAGCTACGACAGGGTAAAGTAGTTGAAACCGAAGTTCTACTGAACTTACTGGATCCTGCAACCTCCGAGGCACAAACCAGGATTTTACACAACTCCCCCCCTGCACTCGAGCTATGTCAATAGGCCGTTTGGATAAATTGTTAGGATGTCGTCCAGTACTCCAGATTCAATGAAACAGTAACACATTTGGTGGTACAATAGGCCAGGAGGTCTAAAATCTTTTACGGTTTCACATTCAACAATATAGTGTTCTAGTGAATGCATTAAAGGTTTGTCACAGAGTTTACAATCTGAACATTTGGGTAGTGGCTCAGCCTCACTAACCTGCCAGATGTTCCTATACCCAAGGCGAATTCACTCAATGACTTCATCATATTGCCTGGTCCGGCTACTTTGCTGATCATACAAATACCTATTATTACAAAAGTTGTCATAGCTTTTAATACTGCAGCTTTCAGGTCTCTGGCCATGTCTTAATTCTAATAAACCTGAAGTAATTTCTTTAATTTCTATGTTTCTAATAATTTCATTAGATAATGCAAAGTCACAATCAGTGTTTTCTTTCCTGCAATCCTTATTGGCCAATTGATGTACGAAATCATATTTTCCAATTCCATCATGGGATGGGATCCACACAAATTTTATACAATGGTTATTATCATTGGCAAAAATTACTTTCCATTTAATATTACAAGCATAAATTGTGATGGGTTATTTAAAGACTGCAGAGCACTTTTAGTCACAAAATATCACCCCAACCCCATGGAGCTTAATGTATTTAGTAGCTAGATAAATACCCAATAGCTCAGTCTGTCGTGCTTTCCCAGTCGTTCAATCTCTGTGTACTAGGCATGATCATTTAATTCCCTTTATATACTGCACATGCACAATCTTTTCTACGGGTGCCTAATTGCACAGATCCATCACTAAAGGCATAGGATTCAGTTGGTTTGAGATTTTGAAGATGACTGTCAATAGTTTCTAGTGTTATACATCTCATAGTTTGTGTTATACATTTGTTTTACACTGATGGGTGTATAATGTATAGAGACCTGCACATTTTCCAAGGGGGAATATAGTGAACAGTTTTATCAAGACAAAGAGACATTCATTTTCATAAGATTATTGGCACAACAACTGAGCCACACACTGTAAGGCGCTTTTTGCAGATTGATTGAACAGTCAGAATTGTTTAGAGTGGATCTCAATTTAATTTGAATAGAGTTGGGGGAACCATTATTTTTCAAAGTTTTGGCACAAAATGTTGTTGTTGTTAAAGATTGGCTACCTGGAACTTTTTGTTCCAGGTAACACGGGCTATGGTGAGCCCGTATGGCACAAAACATAGTTTTATGTTGAACTATTCTCTCGTAAATAGAAGGTAATCTTAGTTCCGTTCTCATGTTAACAATTCTGACAGTTCTAGGACAACCCAGGATGATGCACATGGCATTTTTTTTTACTACATCTAGGCCTTGTAGTTGTTTAGGTGTTGAATTAAGAAGATGCAAGGCATAATAATCAACAACAGATCGTATAAAGGCAACATAAAAACTACGAGCATATCTTATGTTAATTCCAAATCCTTAACTCACAAGAGTTTTGAGAGGTTTAACCCCCTCCCCGCTCAGCTCGTTGTCGCCGTGTGGGGGCTTCGTGGGCGGCTGCCGGAGTATGATGCTCCTTGGGACAGTCCTCTGTCCTTTTCTAGCCTTGTGCTCCTGCTGCCGTCCTCTCCAATTCTGCTGGGCATCTTTCCCTTTTCCTTCTGTTTCGTTTTTCTCCCCCCTCTTCTCCTATCTGCTTGCCGTTTCCTGCCGACCTTTTGCTCGTTCGGGTTCTTCCCTTGGACTTCTTCTATTTTGACGCCCGGGTGCTTGAGGAGGCATACTCTTGCACCCGTAGAACTGTAGTACCCGACGTCGAGAGCGAGGGGAACCTTTTATTGTCAATCCCCCTTTCGTCACTGAACCCGATCTCGACGGACTGTCGGTTTCTTAAGGTGGCGTTTGTGGGGTGTATACTCACGACGCACCCCTAGGAGGCCCCGACAAGATCGGCGATAGCTTCTTGTTGGGTGTCCTGCCTCTAATTGTGGCTCCATGGTGGGTGTGGGGGCACATTCGTGAGTGAATTCTTCATTTCGTCAAGATGATAACCCCTGTTTCGGCTGCTTCTGGCTTACCTTCTCAGGCTCGTGGGGTGGGCGACCAAGCCCCCGAGTCGGTCCGTATTGGAAGACCGGGCTCTGTAGCCTCCGCTGCATTGGGCCCCGAACTTGCTCCTCCTTTGGCCTCTCTGACTCCTTCCCCTGGCTCCCCTCCCTCCTCTGTGGTTGGGTCGAGCCCCAAGCCCCCAGTGGTGACTACCTCGTCCCCTGGCGCGGCTCCTTCTCTAGTTGTAACTACTGCGCCTTTTAACCCCTCTCTCTCTGGGGGTTCTCACCGCCGTCCTCGTCACGGCCGCCCTCGCTCGATTCCTTCCAGTTCTGCTACCTATCAAGCCTTGTTTGGTCCCGCTTCGTGGGCCAAATATTTTGATCTCCTCCCTCTTGATTCTGCGCCTCCTGACGATTTCTCCCTCCATCGACATCTCATTGATTCCGTGGATGCCTCCATTATTTTCAACCCCACTCGTCTCGGTACACGCGTCGTTGCTGCTCCTTCTCAGGATGCTGCTTCCCGCTTGGCTGCCTTATCCTGCCTTGGCGAGACCCCCGTTCGGGTCTCGAAGAACGCTCAGTTGAATGCCAGTGTTGGCACTATTTTGCTCCCGCCCCATGTTGCGACCGGTGTTCGGGACCTGCGCGACTGCCACGACGATATTCGACATATCCTCGCTGCCCAGGGCCATTCTATTCTACAGGTGGACACGTTTACTCGTCCCCCTCGTGGTAGTCGCCGTCAACCCCTCCGGGTTGTGAAGATTACCTTTGATGGTAGGACCCTTCCACCCTCTGTCATTCTTGCTGGTGCCAGGTGCTCTGTCCAGGAGTACATTCCTTCTCCTCGGCTCTGCAACAAGTGCTGGAGGTTTGGGCATGGTGCCCTCCGCTGCTCCGGGACTGTCTCTCTCTGTCCTTTGTGTGGTGGCGAAGGTCACTCTAAGTCGGAGTGCACTTCTCCCCAGGCTCGTTGCCTCAACTGCGGTGAGGCCCATCCTACCTTCTCCCGTGCGTGTGTCCATTACAAGCTTGAGGCAGCCGTCCTCAACCTGAAGCACCGGGAGCGTTTATCTTTTCCTGAGGCGAGGCGCCAGGTTCGCCGGCTCCCGCCTTATGCTAATATCTCTTATGCTCGCGTGTTGCGCTCTTCCTCTCCTCGTCCTTCCCGCCTTCCTCAGACTCACAACCGTTTCCGGGCCTTGGACCCTGATGCGCCCACTGCCCCCTCCTCTGTTCCTTTGGGTTCTCTCCCGAAGGATCCTCCTCCTGGTCCTCTGTCTGGGGTTCCCCTTCCTTCTACCCGGTCTGTCGTGTCTTCTGTGTCTTCTTCCTCGTCCCCCTCTGATCCTCCTTCCCATCCTCTTCCTCCATCTATCGGCTCTCCCCACCGCCTGTCGGTGCGGGCGGATGTCCATCGCTCTCCTAACGGCCGTCGTGTGTGCTCTCGTTCGGCTTCTCCTGTTGAGACACTGGAATCCGTTGCCCGGTACGTAGTTGCTGGGACACCGGTCTCTTTAAGTCAGAAGCGTAAGCCTGGCTCCTCTCCTTCCTCTTCCCCGGCGGGTAAGAAGGCTTCGCTTTCTTCCTCAGCTCCTCCTTCTGGCTCTGTTGCTCCTTCCCCTCCCATTTCAGTGCTTGCGCCCCCTGTTCCTGCTATGGAGGTTTCTTTGGCCCCTGCTTCCCTTTCGGTTACTGCTCTTGCTGGGGTGCGCTCCCCTCTTTCTACTTCCCCTCTTCCTGCTGCTGTCCTTGACTGCTTCTCTCCGTTGTCTCCTCCTCTTCCTCCTCCTCCTCCGGACCCTGCCCGCCCACCTCTGATCTGTTCTCCCGTTTCCTTCCCTCCGTCTTTGCTCAGTTTACCCATGCCCCCTAACCCTGACTTTGCTGACCCTGATCCCTACCCTGATATTCTTTAACGTGCTCTGTTGCTCTTTCGCCTTTGTTTCTTCCTTGTTCTCTGTTTTTGTCCTTTCTCTTCTCGTCGTTGTCCATTCTTCAATGGAACGTTCGAGGTTATTACGCCAATTTCCTCGAACTCCAACTTCTGATTTCGCGGTTTTCGCCCCTTTGTGTCTGTCTCCAGGAGCCAATGCTTGGTGCTCGTCCTGGTCGTTTTCGTGGCTATTCCTTTCTCTCCCCCCCCCCCCCAGCCATTGCTGGGGCTTCTAATTCTTCTGCTCTCTTGATTCGGGCTGATGTTCCCTTTGTTCCTTTACTTTTTCCTTCGCCTCTCCATTGTTCTGCTGCTCGTATCTTTGTGGGGAAATGGTACACAGTTTGTTCCATTTATCTCCCCCCGAGTGTCCCGCTCTCTCTTCCTCATTTGAAATACCTCCTAGACTCCTTGCCGGAGCCTGTGCTCCTGCTGGGTGACTTCAATTGTCGTCATTCTCTTTGGGGTGACGTTCTGACGAATACCCGGGGTCGCCTCCTTGAACCGTTTCTCCTCTCTTCTTCCCTGTCTCTTCTGAATTCTGGTGAGCCCACTCATTTGGACTCTCGGACTCGCACCCTTTCTTGTCTTGATCTTTCTCTCTGCTCTTCTTCTCTTTACTTAGATTTCACGTGGCAGGTTCTTGATGACCTCCATGGAAGTGATCATTTCCCCATCCTTGTTTCCTTTTTCTCTTTTCGCCCTTCCCTCTCTTTCCCTAGGTGGCAGTTTGCTAAGGCAGACTGGACCCTATTTACCCTCAGTGCTGCTCTCTCTGACCTCTCCCTTCTGCCTCTCTCTCGCGCTCTCCTCCATTTTCATGACACTGTCTTCAACGCTGCCCTCCGCTCTATTCCTCGCTCTTCCTCTCGGGGTCCACGGAAGTGCGTTCCCTGGTGGAATGCGGACTGTGCTCGGGCTGTCCGCTGTAAGCGTGCAGCCTGGAAGAGGCACCGCCGTAGGCAGACGACCGATTCTTTTCTTTTCTTTCGGAAAGCGAGTGCGGTGGCCCGTAGGGCCATCCGTACGGCTAAACGTGAATGTTGGGCATCTTATGTCTCAACAATTACGTCCGAGACCCCTCTGGCCCAGATCTGGAAGCGTATCCGCAAGATAGCGGGTAAGATCGTTCCCGATGTTTCACCGGTCCTTCACCTCCGTGATACTCTTGTGGCGGACCCGTTGCAGGTCGCTTCCGAACTGGGTTCCCACTTTTCTTCTGTTAGCTCTGGTCTTCATCTTCCCCAATCTTTCCTTCTTCGTAAACCTGTCCTTGAGTCTCGTCCTTTAGATTTCTGCACTCATCTTCAGCTTCCCTATAATGATCCCTTCTCTCTCTCTGAACTTCGTTCTGCCCTGGCCCTCTGCGGTTCTACGGCGGCGGGCTCCGATGGTATTCATTATGAGATGCTTCGCCATCTCCCTCCGAGCACGTCTCAGTATTTACTGAGGCTGTATAATCGGATCTGGGAGTCGTCGTCAGTCCCTGAGGACTGGCTCGATGCCGTTGTCCTCCCTGTTCGTAAACCGGGGTCTCTGGGTACTTCCCCTAAGGACTTTCGCCCTATTGCTCTCACAAGTTGTGTCTGCAAACTCTTTGAACGTATGGTTAACGTTCGTCTGATGTGGTTCCTGGAACACCATCACCTCCTCTCCCCTTCTCAATTTGGTTTCCGCAAGTGCCGCAGCACGACAGATGTCCTGGTGAACTTGGAGGTCTATATTCGTACTGCTTTTGCTGCGAAGACCTCCGTTGTTGCCGTCCTATTTGACCTAGAAAAGGCTTACGACACCACTTGGCGTTATCATATCCTATCTCAACTTCATTCTTTTGGCCTTCGTGGTCATCTCCCTCTCTTTCTCCGCAGCTTCCTCTCTCGTCGTTCCTTTCGGGTGCGCCTTGGTACCGCTCTCTCTCCCTCTTTTCAGCAATACGAAGGTGAGCCCCAGGGTAGTGTTCTGAGCACTACTCTTTTTCTGGTTGCCCTCAATGGTCTTCTTTCCTCTCTTCCTTCTGGTGTCTTCTCCGCTCTCTATGTCGATGATCTTACCCTTTGTTGTCAGGGTGATGATTCGCCTCTCCTTCACCGCCAGCTTCAACTTGCAATTGATGCCGTGTCGTCTTGGGCCACAGGTCATGGCTTCAAGTTCTCTACTTCTAAGACTTGTGCCATGACTTTTACGCGGAAACGGGTTGTTCTTCGTCCCTCTTTGTCACTTTATGGTCATCCCCTTGAATACAAAGATTCCGCGAAGCTTTTGGGGTTATTCCTTGACACTCGTTTGTCTTGGTCTCCCCATATCTCTTACCTCCGTGTTGAGTGCTCTAAGGCCCTTGCCCTCCTTCGGGTCTTGTCCCACACTTCTTGGGGGGCAGATAGGCGCACTCTCCTTGCTTTACATTCCTCTCTCGTCCTGTCTAAGCTCGATTATGGTTGCCCTGCTTACTCGTCTGCTTCTCCTTCTACTCTTCGCCGTCTTGATGCTTTGCACCATACTGGGTTGCGCCTCAGTTCTGGTGCCTTTCGTTCGACTCCCATCCTTAGCTTGTATGTTGACACTGGCTTCCTGCGTCTCCAGGACTGCCGTGATCGCTACTGTCTTCGCTATCTTGCGCGGTCCTTGCAACATCCTTCCTCTCGCCTCTGTCGTGCTTTAACTTTTACCCCTCCTGCGGTTCCTGTTCCTCTTCACCACCTCCCTCTTTCTGTCCGGTTATCTCGCTATTATCTGTCCGGTTACAGGATTCTCTCTCCGTTCGTATTTCTGATGTTTCTCCTCGTGTTGTTCCTTCTTTGCCCCCGTGGAGGGTCCCTCTTCCGCGGTTTTGTACTTCCTTGACCCGTATCACTAAAGCTTTTACCCCTCCTACGGTTCTAAAACGCCTTTTCCTCGAGCACTTTTCTTCTCACTCCCGCTCCGTTTCTGTCTTCACCGATGGGTCTAAGTCAGCGGACGGTGTTGGCTACTCTGTTGTTTTTCCTGAACGCACTTATGTGTCGCTTGCCTCCGGAGACTAGCATCTTTACAGCGGAACTTTATGCTATTCTCTATGCTCTTCGTCTCCTGCTTTCTCGTTGTCAGTCTTCCTTTGTGGTTGTTGTTGACTCTCGTAGTGCCCTCATGGCTCTCGGGTCCTTTAATCCGGTTCATCCAGTAGTTGTCGAGATCCAGCATTGGCTGTTTCTCGTTCACAGTAAATTTAAGTCGGCTGAGTTTTGTTGGGTTCCCAGCCATATTGGTGTGTCTTTAAATGAGCGTGCGGATGCTGCCGCTAAGGAAGCTGTCCGCTCTTGTCCCATCTCTCGTAAAGGCATTCCGTATTCCGACTTTTACCCGGTTATCCATTCCTCAGTCCTTACCCGTTGGCAGGCTTCTTGGTTGTCTGTTACTGGTAACAAGCTACGTACTCTTAAATGTTGTGTTTCCTCGTGGCCGTCCTCCTTCCACCGTAACCGGCGGTGGGAAACAGCTCTGGCGAGGTTGCGTATTGGCCATACTCGCTTAACCCATGGTCACTTGATGGAGCGCCGCCCTGCTCCTTATTGTCCTAGTTGCATTGTCCCGCTTACGGTCGTGCATGTCCTTCTTGAATGTCCTGACTTCCAGGACGAGCATGTGTCTTGCTTTCCGTCCGCCCCTCGTGGTCACCTGTCCCTCGATAGAATTCTTGGTGACTCGGATACTTTTGATATCATTCGCCTTATGCGTTTTTGTTCTCGTATTGGCATCCTTGGTGATATTTAGCGCCCTCTGATTATTTTGCGTATTTGATGGTGCTACATAGCCTTCCCGGTTTGGTGCCTTCTTTTGATTATTACTTACTTACTTGAGAGGTTTAAAACGCTCAACAAGTTTTTGCGAAGGTTGCTGATGATATTTGTATCAGCAACCTCGATTCCAAACTATCTATAAGACTCAAAAGTCTCCACGGGCACTCCATTAATAGTATAGTTAACATGAAGAGAAAGGGGAAAAAAGAGCTCTTGTATTATCAACAGAGATTATGAGGCCACATTCTACTACTTTCTTGGAAAATACATCAAGTAACGTTTGTAGTCTTTGTTTACTGTTTGCCATAAGACAAATATCATCAGCATAACATATTACAGTTTTAGTAGATTGTACAGGGATGTCATGGATAAGTTTGCACAAAAGTATATTAAAGAGTGTGAGATTTTTCTCTACGCCTACCTCCCTTAGGAGGTGGACTACAAGTTTAAAGGCTGCTCACGGCAGTTAAGCATGAGTCCAATAGAAAAAGGAAAAGCGGGAGCAAACCGCCAGGCCTCCACCACCAGGGGTGAAAACCTGTCCACAATAGGCCGCTGGCTCCTCCTAGTTAAACAGGACGTTAAAACTAATAAAGGGTAACCGACGGGTTCTCACAATCAAATATTTATATTTGATGTGGCACTATGAATTGGAATTCGAATTCCCAAGAACAGCCATCATATCAAGATCACATCAACATTTAATAATAATATGCAGAAATATGGTGGAATAATATGGCTGAAGGGTTGACATCAAAGACCGTTTTCTATAACATAACAATTTATTAATAACAAGAGACTAACTACTACATTACCGAGTTTACGTTACGTTAATGTCAATCCAGTGGCACGATAACAAACAGCTAAATAGCAACCCTTGCTGTGAGGCTGCATACTGAACTAACCTGAACACAGGTGTGCCCACTGATGACGCAATATTGCAAAACAAAGAAAAATATCACAGACTAAGTTACACCACAGCGAATGGTTATGTTATTGTACATCAAGTGGCATTTGCAACACAGCTATTCAACAGCCCCTCGAGAAGTGACAGCAGGCTCCATCTTGCTGACACTTCGGGCTGACAACATGAACTAACTGAACAAATGAAGGATATCCACTGAAGACAAAGACACAAGCAGGCAATCAATAGTGTCTCGGTTTCCCTGACAGCTACTATAATCACAAACTTAGGGGTCCTCCCGCCCCCCAGGAGAGACCCACGTAACTAGGCGGGTAGTCCAACAGTGACCCCCCCCCCTATCACAACCCAGTGTGAACACTCTTTGCAACTCCCTACAAGAAGTTGCACTGTTGTAAACAGTAACAAAGACAGGCAAGGCGGGATTCTGGGACACAGCTCCACAGATCCCTAGATAACTCTACTCTCGTCACCAGACGACAACCAAAAGAAATTGCCTTAAGTGATTAATTACGTTAATTGACTGATCGCAGCAGTCAGCAACAAAGTACTACGATAATCACAAACAATTGTCTCACACTAGACAACAACAGGATGATACTCTACGTTAATCCTTAACACTTGTCTCTCTCTTGTTAACAATAACTCAAACATATATTACATCACACTTGACTCCTAGCAAGTATTCAGTGAGTAATTCTCAATTAAGGTCAAACAGACCACTAATTACATCCCCATTGAGTTACGTTAACTAAGCCTACCCTAACTTGGTAGCTTCTCCACAGTCTGTGTCAAAAAATTACTAGTGAGTGTTAATTACCCTAATTAAGTCCCTAATTACTTCTGAGCAATTAATTAACTGTCACCAGGACCGATAATTAATCATCCATAAATACGTCTCACTCTGCACTGCCTAAGCAGGTCTCATCAAACACTGTGAATTCACGGGAAAGGAGTTAATTACCCTAATTAACAAGATGTGCCACTAATCCACTGTCCTCAGACAGGATATGATTAATACAACGATTTATGCTAGCTCCATGACCTCGCTTTACCGAGTCATCGGGGCTCTCCAATGTTAATTACTCCACTAATTAACCTGAGCCACTAATTGCTATACCCCAGAAAGGTAATTAGTCTCGAGCATATTACGTTAACACAAATACTGACAGACTCTGACAGATCCTCTCCCACTATGTGAAATCATGATGAGAAGGCTAATTACATAATTAGCTAGAGTGGTCAATTAATTGTCACATGGACAATTAATTGCTCCCGAGACGTATCTCACTCAAGCTCAACACTGTTCTCTCTTAACAGCCCTCACTCACTCCACAATACTAAGTGTGCACCCCTTATCCAGTTAATTACCCCTTACTTAACTCACTGAATCCTTAAGTCCTCCACACAACTTAAAGAAACAAAGTAACCCCAGCGTTACATAGGTCACACTACAATGGCATGCAACATCATAAAAGCATTGCCCACATATGGTTGCGGCTACTGCAACTCGCTAATTACTGTGCCCACTCAATAATGACACACGGTTGTGCAACACACAAAAGTATACTAATATTACTGCCCCCCCCTCTTTTTCTTGCACCCGTTGCAAAGGACTACTGTGAACACACACATACCTCAGCAAGGCAATTAACCCATCAATTGCCTGCTCTCATTAAGTACTGTGAATTCCCCTGAATAATCCTAGAGGTCCCTTAAACTCTCAACACAGTTCCTGGGGCAATAATATCGTATAAACTGAAACAATACTGCACAAACCTGCAACATAATGATGCCGTCAGCATACCCCACATGCTAATGACATCATTAGGCAATCAGTCAGCAATCACATCTACTGACTCACCACACAACACAGTACATAAACATGCAAATGAACACATAGAAATGGCATTCACATAATCAATGAAAATTATATCATCATGTAAATGTACTGCCTACCTCTAATGATAATAATTTTACTGTACTCTATGGCATTAATCCAGTCTGAACGATTATATAGAATCGACAGGCTGGATCACTTATATGGTAAATCTCTACACTGACCGGTTACATACTCTAGTCAGTCTATTATATATATATATATACATTATGATACTACAGTGTGGTCCCGTGTATAATATCCATCTCCAGGTACCGCCCTATTAAACACCTGGATCCTACTGACAGCTGTCACTCAGCTGCTTCTCTAGCCTGGCGAGGCTCTGAGACAACTCTTACCGTGAATTTCCACCGGTATGCCTCACACTGTAATAGTACTCATTTCTACTGCCCTCTTTCCCTTATTTTTTTCCTCATTTCCCAAGTCACTACCACACTAGCTGACAACACTTAGCTTGCTTGCTCCTCATGCGTCGACAAGATGTGGCCCTAGGCTGTCCCGGGAAAGTGGCCAAGGCATGTGGCCACCGCGTGGCCCACAGCGCCCCTCCCAAGCTGGGAGGGGGGGTGGGGTTTGGCAGGCGGGTGGGGTGGCCGGGCCATGTGGCCAAGCCATGTGGCCGGACCATGCGGCGGGTGGCCGGGGTGGCCCCCCGGGCATACACATGTGGTTGGGGAATCACCCACAACTCCAGCAGACTAGAGCCTGCCTTGCTCTACACTGGGGTGACAATGGCAGGCGGCGTCCCCACACTGACGCAGCCTGGCGGAATGCAAAGTCCAACATGGGCCTGTAATATCACACTCACTTACACTGCCCAACACCAATTGTCCATTGCCACTAGACAGGATACTCGACCCACCTGTTACACCATGAGGCTCTGCCAGCTGCCCCCTGGGTGAACACAGTCAACTGTCTCTCTAGTTTTTTACTGTTCCTTCCGTAAATCCTTGGCCCCAATTCACCTAATTGGGCCTTGACACAACCCCTGATGGCAGGCGTGCCATGTTCGATGAGTAATTTGGACGAGAGAAGCGATTAACGGGGGTGGAGGGGGAAAACTCCCCCCCTCCACCCAGACACGTCCTAGTCCACCTGCTACCCTGCTCAGACTGACGATTTCCCGCGCTAGGGAAACTCAAAATGCCCATACCTTCTCCCTACTTTGTCTTGACCAATCAGCCTGGAGCCGGCACGGCTCCCTCGTGCCGCATCCAACCATAGCTCTTCGCGCCAAAACTAGGCTTGGAGCACACATGCCTAAACCAATCAGGCTCACTCACCCTCGAGCGTCCTGTGACGTCACAAGAAGGGGAGGCCTAAGGAGAGTGGCGTGATGTCTCCTAAGTGTGGGGGGGGGGGAAGGCAACGTTCACTCCACTCTTCCCCCACCTCTAACGGTTTTAGTCAAGTACCACCTCGTCCTATTTCACAGAAACAAGAAAATTTCTGTAATTCTCTCTACAGAGCAATCAAAGACCTCTAACTACTCACAAATGATAGTCCATAACATAAGCTTTCATTCAACACCCAACAAGCATATATTATTTTGAAAGCTTCAGTTTCTAGAGTGACTAGCCTAATCTAGAAACTAGGAAAACTAGCTGAGGGATCTAAATCCCTCACAAAGAGCATAGGGCTTAGGACACAACCTTGAGGTGTGCCTAGTTTGAATGCATCCGTTCTTGCACTTTTAACTCCTTTAAATAGGACACTAGCACGCCTGTTGGATATGTAGCTCTTTATCCAACTCAGATTACCTTCTATTCCAAATTCAGCAGGTTTCTCAAATAATATTTCACCATTTGCTTCATCGAAATCTGAGTTCAGGTCAATAAAGGCTGCCTGTGTCCTATCCTGGGAGTGTACAAAATATTCAGCAAAACATGGTTGTGAACAAAACTTGGGCACAAACCCATATAGGTTAGGAGCCAATTCTTCTTTGACCTGAAAAATGACTCGACTGAGAACTCCAAGACAAGACTTTACACATGCAAGATGTAAGGGAAATGGGTCTGAATTTTGAGAGATAGGTATAGGAATTGGTTCTATGAGACTTTGTGTCCATTTCTTTGGCAAGATACCTTGTGAGAGGCTCATTTAATAGAGGTCAATCAGAGGGTGGCTAGGGACATCATTCAGTAAGCTCAAGGTGTTACAAGTTATACCATCCACACCAGGGGCAGTTTGTTTAGGTTTCCCTAATGCTGATTGGGTCAGAGATTCTCTCTCAAGAAGGAAGCAGAGGGGAGAGAGAGGTTACAAGTGGAGTACTACAAGGGTTGCTTATAGGTCCCAAACTGTTTCGAATTTGTCAATCACCTGACAGGAAATTTGTGCCTTCATTTCAATATTTACAGATGATGCAAAGTTTGAGAAGTCTCAGGATAGTAGCAGATTGTGAGGCATTTAATCAGATTTGGACACACTTAAAATATTTCAGAAAAAAATGGCTGCTAGAGCTAAGCATGGCCAAATGCAAAGTTATGAGGATTGGAACAGGCACACTAAGACCAGGACAAAAATATAGGATAAAAGGGAAAACTGATTCTTACATCAGAAAGGAAGAAAGTCCTAGTAGTGGACATAACCCCATTTGTGATGTCAGATGCCCACATTAGCAGAATAACAGCTTCATAATGGCATACTGGCCAACATCCGAGTATCCTTCAGAAATTTAAACACGAGGGCTTTCCTGTACCTATTTACAGCGAAGGTGAGAGCCACACATGAATATGCATCCCCCGGCATGGAATTCTTACCTGTAAAAGGACAAGAAGAAACTAGAAAAGGTCCAAAGATATGCAACGAGACTTGTTTCAGAGCTGAAGAGTTTAAGCTATAAAATAAGACTGAGAGAACTGGACCTTACCACACTGGAGGAAAGGAGAGATGAGGGGGATCTGATAGCAATATATAAGATTCTAATGGAAATTGACAAGGTAGACAAAGCAATATTGTTGAAAGCTAGGAACAGCAGAACTAGGGGTCACACAAGGAAATTAGAGACGCAAATAAGTCACAGGGACGTCAATAAGACCTTTTTCAGTCTCAGGGCTGTCAATAAGTGCAACTGGTTAGACGTATAGACGTTGAAGATAAATCGATTCAAAGTTTTAAATGGAAATATGATAAATGAGGGGAAAGAAGACATTGCATTAATCTTAGAACGTTTAGAAGGCGGGGGGGGGGGGGTGGCTAGGAGCCTAGCTTGACCCTGCAGGCACATTTTGGTGAGTACATCTAGGAGAGTTCGCACAAACACATACACGCACGCACACGTCCTCGCAACCAAGTGGACAGCACTCTAGGGTCGTAGTTCAAAGGACCCGGATTCGATTCCCGATCGAAGCAGAAACAAATGGGCAGATTTTCTTTCACTTGATGATTTGTTCACGAAGCAGTAAACAGGTATCTGGGAGTTAAACAACTGCTGCGGGCTATATCCTGGGAATGTGTGTGTGTGTGTGTGATGGAAACACATGCAGATGATATGATAGGAAAAATAGGTCTTGATTCGGTAATTAGACAATCGACGATAAGAAAGGCGGGGTCCAAGACCTAAGAGTTCGACCCTACAGGCATACAGTAATATATACACACAGGACGCTGAGCACCGTAACCGGTTGCTGTACCTGGCCCCTGGCCTAGACCCCAACATAACAGTTACAGAAGGCGTTATGGAGCTTCCAAGCTACTAGGTGGGTGTGGTAGTGGGTTTAATGTCCAGTAGTGAAGTATGTGCTTTTAATACATACTCACACTTGTTCATACTTCACATTAATAGAAATAAACTACATTAATATTGTGGAAGTGACTTGTGAATTATTTGTATGTGAGGCGGCCTCATGTCAGGTGAGGTGAATGACGTCACGGGTAGTTGACCCATCAGGCCAAGCTAGTCAAGAGGCGCGGCGGGCAGTGTGGCGCGGGCCGGCGTGGGGGGAGGTGCTGCTCAGCGCCCGCCTCATTGGTTTTACTAAATTAGTCACCTGGACAGTCCTGTGCATGAGGTTACCTGCGTCAGGCTTACAGGCAAGTTACTCTAGATGATTAATTATTTTATCACATTGTATTCTATTGGTGGAATAGTCTATATTTGCTGATTGTCTAAATAAGCATAGTTACAAGATGTTAAAGCTTTATTTAAAATTATTCAATTAGCTCTGGTTTACTCATTTGTAAATATGATATTGAGTAATATACCTGTCTATTAGTGGAAACTTTTACCTAGATTAAAACTTTTGATGCTTATTAAAGCAAAATTTAATTCTAAAAACGCCTGTTATGTGATAAACTGTTCAACAACAGCGGCTTGAGTGTTACACTCATAGTGAAACTGAACGTTCGACCAAAAGCAGGTGAAAAATGTTGACAAAATTATTAGTTAAATTCTGGCAGTTATAAGGTGTTTCTTGTGAAGTATCATATTTCAATCCTTGAAACACAGACCAAAGACTTTTAATGTAGCAAGCGTCACATCTCCTCCCCCCCCCCCATCCTATGTGAATGAAACTAACCATCCAGAGTCAGTGTCGTCCACGCTGCAGCCAACCCCAGAGACGCCTAAATTAACATTAACGTCTTGTGTAACCAAGTACTATATTTTTTCCAATATAAGTAAATATTAATGTATATTTAAATTGTGTATAGGTCTGATAGTTGAAGGAAACAACGTGAGTGTATTCCAACTTGTCTCCCTCGCCTAATAAATAACATATAATAGGTCACGTCAAAAACTATTTTAAATACAGTGTGTTAAAATGTGTGAACTGTTGTGGGTCAGTGCATGAACGAGCATAGACTGAGAAGTTAAATGTGAAGCGTTCTTCACGTTCATGTTTGGCTGCCGGGTTAACGACCACTTGGCCGTTGTTGACAACGGGCTTTGGATAAGTCATGTCTGAGATTTTGCCATTCGGTGGTAAGTCAGCTTTATAGATGAACCAAAATCTGACCTGATCGATTGTTTTGCGGGATGTTTCTCAAACTTTACAAGATGTTCAATTTAGTATTTTGATGTATTTAATGTGTTATTTCAGGTATGTACGAGGGTGCATCAGTACAACAGCACTGCAGGTATGATCAACCAGACCCATGAACTTGGTCTTTTACAACGCTACTGCAGGTATGGAGGGATTAAAGTTACTTGGAAAATCTTCTCTAGAATCGCAGTTGGTCATTATGTAGTTGATACATATTCCCACCTAAGTACCATAGGTGAAGGGAACACGTTTAATAATTTTAATAGTTTAACACACTATACCTTGAAGCAGTGATCCTCTAATAGGTATAGTCTAAAGTACTCTATGCGTTAGCCACTTCAGAGTGGTTAACCATTCTTCAGGCCCATAATTTGAAGATTAAGTTGTGGTGTATTATATGGTTAATGTTACGCTAACAATTTCTGTTAAATTTCAATCCCCTTCCCTGTCCATATTTCTGTTAGTCTGTCTTCTATCCCGCCAGTCCAATCAAATAGATGTGTTTATATAAAAATACCCAAGAGGGTGATGCTTCACTTGGGGTTAGGGGAGACTGGGAAGCGAAAAGTTTTAGCGTGAAGGGAAAGTACTGGGGCTAAACCTAGCAAGCTGAATATACCGTCGGACAGTTTCGGGAGGCTGAGCACTTGCAGCTACGTTGCCATCATCAGTATCGTGCACAAGGTATTGGTAGCCCCTGAATGCTGTAGCAATTCTGCAAGTCGACAAATATTGTGGTCAGGCGGCAGGACCTGTGAAGTGTTAAGGTGAACGTTTCTGGGTCTCTGGAACGCGGTAACGTGGTGTTCCTGATTTGTAACTGCAAAGTCTCTCTTTATTGGGGAAGAAAATATTATATAATAACTGGCGGAGCTCCTATAACCACAGATAACGGCATTAAGAGCAAGGACACTAACTACGTCCTTTTATTCCAAGCTAACAAAGAAGGCTCCGAAGGAAGCAAGCTAGTTTAAATATATGAATGAGTCTTTAGGGTCGACCACTGAATGGAATGAACAGAGGACGCGTTTTGTGTAAACCTGTTTTTCATTGATAAACAAGTGGTTTGTTGGCTGGATTAACAATCATTTGTCCTTTATTGACGAGGGCGGTCTGGCCGATTAAAGTACTATTCTCCAACAGTGCTTCACTGACATCCGCTTCTCGAATAGCAAGTCTGTAAATGCTTCACTAGTGTACTACAAACACAAATAATAGCCAAAAAAACTAATTACATAATGTATGCCTAATATACATTGAATTTTATTGTATATTAAATTATGAATGGAAACATATATTTTTATTACGGTGTTAAAATTGATGAACGTCTCGTGGGACGGCCTCTGCACTAACGAGCCTGGCCTGAGGACGAGTTGAGTAGTGTGGCTGGTGTTCACTATAGTGTGCGGAAGCCATAAAATGCTGCATGCATAAATATTTCTGCTGCAACCACACTAACACTTGCTCTGATCATCGTTACTTTAATCTGGCAGTAAAATTTGTTGTCCACCATGAAGAGAATGACCTCAGTTACATATACGAGGCACTGTTGTTTGGGCCTTATTTGTGGTCCACCAGACTCCTCCTTCCTTAGTTCTCCTGTAATTTTATCCTTAAGTTAATACAAAAACCTCTGCCAGTGCTTTGGCATTCTTCCAGGTGTGCCTGAGTTTAGGGCCGACAAAGTGGGTCGTGTACTTCAGTCTCGGGCAGTAGGTTAAGGAGTGCTCCAAATGGCTTGTTTATTATCACCTAGACCATCTAGGTCGTAACACTTTCAACTGAGAATATTCGACGGAACTAAATCTTTTGTATGGGACTTGCCTCTTTTTGTTGTACCAATATCTTTTCTCCGTTGGACCCGTAGTCGTCGTCTCTTCTATAGCCCTCTTTTTAATTAATTGCCTCGTCCATAGTGTCTTTCTTCAAAATCTATTGCTCCTCAAAGAGGCCAATGTTACACCTGGCGATCGTTCCCTTGGTTGTCTCAAATTGTTCAATCAATTGACCTGGTTTCTATTTTTGGGGTTGAACCACGGCCTGCTCTGGGGGGGGGGGTAGGCCCCTGTTATCAAATACCCGCAGGTCATTCC
The DNA here is from genome assembly GCF_040958095.1 of Procambarus clarkii. Lineage (NCBI taxonomy): Eukaryota > Metazoa > Arthropoda > Malacostraca > Decapoda > Cambaridae > Procambarus > Procambarus clarkii. Next base: position 26,239,468 of record NC_091157.1, on the reverse strand, counting down.
ATGATCAGTTATAGCCACTTTGTGGAACTGGCCTTGGTGACCAGGCGTCTCCTCCTCTTAACCTCTTTGTCCGGACCTGTCGTTGTCTCCGGTCTGTTCTCCATCTCACTTTATTAAATTGACCTTTTATTCTTTCTTTCGACATGTTTACATTTTCTACTGTATCCTGGGTGCCTTATGGAAGAGTTAGGAGTACGGACTGGTTACTCCTTGAAATACTTAGTCCATAATTTATCCAAGTCTGCTTGGAGTACTAGTTTTATCATTATCACACATAGACAAGGTTAGAAGACTCTCCCTAGCTTCGCGTTTTCTCTCGGGTGATGCCGTTGATGGGTTCTGTCAATTTGGTGCTTGCTGCATGGTATTGGCCGGGTTGCCTCTGTCTGAAAAAGAACATCATTTGGTCTAGTTCCCCTTTGTCGAATTAATTTGTGAACGAATAAACAAATAGGAAACAAATACCTGTATCAATAACAATTCCATACACAAGTAATCTTTTTCATGTCATGGAAAAGTACCGAGTGAGGTTGAGACCTGCCTTAACATGTGAGTGAGCCCTTCTGGCCTGGGAGCACGAAACTAACCCTCTAAGTTATATCTCTGACTGGAACCACAGAGTTCCACTGACTTGTATAATCAACACTGGTGATCAAGGCATTGCAACGACTCTGGCAATATCCTTGGTCATCCCAGCCCGAGGGCTGCCCATAGATTCTCAGCGAGGCAGACCTTGATCCCAGACCAGAGGATACAGGAGAGTGCACGGATGGATGTGCACTTTTGGAGATTCCACGCTGATATACATCTGGTCGTACTCACTCGCACAACTTAAGTCGTGAAATCCCATTCTCTCATACCAGGACAAACTTGTGGCATCTCCTTATTCTAATGGGTGATGTAGTCGTTCATGTTTGGCAGCCTTTATCTTTGAGATTTACTACCCATGGTATTTATATTATCAATTTTGTGTCCTTGTAATTTCCCTTTCGATATGCCAGGCTTTGGCCTTCTGGTCCCTTCCATAAGTTATCCCTACTCCCACTATATATTAAAACGTAAATACAGTGATCACTCATTCCCATGGGGCTTCGGAGTTAATTTCCCATATATGTGAATCGTTTAGTAAATTCGAGGTAAAGTCAAGCAGGTTCATCATTACCTAGTCTTGTGGGTCCCTTGACATGTTGGCGTAACAGGTTTCTTGTTACCATGTCCAATAGTTTAGCTCACGTTACACCACAATACGGTTCTTGCATCTATCCATGGTTGAAGTCTCCATGATTGAAGTTGGGATCGATTTCTAATTTAGTCAAGCCAGTGTGTCGATTGCTTTTACAGTCTACTGACAAGTATTCCCTTGATATAATGTGTAGTTAATTAATGTGCAGCTTCTCAGTATGTTAAGATGGTCTTGTGCAGGTCGGTTGGACGTGACTCATTTTCCAAGGTGTCAGTCTGGTAGGCGTTTTGTACTGCCCATAAAAAAAGGTTTCGGATCTAAACTTATCACAGGTTTTTATACCGGTGCTTTCAGGCCGTTAGGAATCGGTAATTTCTCTATTAGACCCGAGTGTTAGGAACAATAGTTTTAACTTGAGATACGGGGGTGGGGGAGCACCTAGGTTTAACTCGCCTTCATCGTTCTTATACGCAAATTTGTCTCCAATGTTTGCCATTATGGTGAGTTATATTTTTTATATCCATACAAGAAATTCCAATCCCTTTATACTGTGCAGTGAGCAGGTTATTTAAGTCCAATTATAAAGCTCTTAATGTCGGTCGCGCATAAAACTTTTTCAAGAGCAGACTTTGAAGCACAAAACTATTCCTCGTCCTGTGACGTTATATGTACTGGTAGCTAGTTGTGTAGTGCAGCCAGTTGTTTGTGTAGAGGTCAGCCAGTTGTTTAACCTGACACTGATAGTCTGTGTGCAAGTATTGTTTCTGTAGAACCTGCATGCTACTGCAGTCCTTTCTGTAGATGACTGAACTGTGATATCGATGTGGACAGTTCTCGTGGGATCTTCAACATTTTGATGAGTCAATTATTTAAAGTGTGACGGCTTTGGAAAGAGCAGGATTCTAATCAATCCTAGTGGCGGGTGTGTATAGTACCTGAATTGTGGTATACAGTTGAAGAGGGATTTCAGTGACAGGAATATTGCATTTAAAAGGAATGTAGAGTTTCGTGAGATTGTATGCATTTTTACTCGGCCATTTATCACACAAGGAGTAAATTGGTATGTTACACCACTTAGTGTGTTAACGGCACATAATAATTTGTCTCCCAGCAATGCTGAAGATGGTTTCTCGTGATTTGAAGGAAAAAGATCGTGATGACTTGAATGATTCTTTTTAGTATTGTTAGAAGCTTCAGTTCTTTCCTCATTTTGATGATTCTTGTGCATCTTGGGCACAAAGAATTACCCTCGTAGCCTCATCCTGTATTACTTCTATTTGTACAAAACAGAGGCGGGGAAGCAAAGTGCAAGGCATGATAATCAACTAAGGATCTAATAAACATGTTAAATAGTCTAGCATATTTAACATTTATACCAATATTCTTACTAGTATTTTCAGTGATTTCGGTTCTAACCAACGATGTAGGTCGTTTAGAATGTCACTGATGATACCTACTCAAAGGTATTTGTGCTGCCCACATGTTTCTATCGTTTGGTTGTTAACTTTGAAAGCTAGAGGCACACTGGCTGTTTTTTGGGAGAGAAAGTGATGGATTAAGTTAAAGACCGAATTCAATGCTTTTAGCAGCGAGTTAATCAAGTAGAGATTGCAGTCTCGTTTGGATATTTGAAAGAAAACAAATTTCGTAGACATTAGATGACGGCTTCATCAGCTAGTGTGGAACTAACAGTTTTCGTGCATTAGGACATTGAACATTGTTGCGCAAAGCGCACAACTCTGGGGTGTACCCAAATCAAAGGGTGTAGAATGTTTACTTTTGACCCCATTGAAAGAACTGAGGCAGTTCTGATACTCGGGTGCCCCTTGAGCTATGTCAACAGTCTTCCATTAACCCCAAAGAGGCTAATCGTTCTAAGATTTATTTCCCCTTTTTTTGCTGTATCAAAAGCAGTTTTGAGGTCAATAAATGCCACCTAAGAGCATGGTCCCTGTAACAAAATATTCAGCAAAGGAAGTTTAAATGCGTCTTCCAGTAAGGGAACCATTCAGGTTAGGGGCAAGTTGGGGTCTAATTTCAAACATTAACCTTTCGAGTGTAATCCTCTCAAGAACTTAACACTTAAATGATGTCAGACATGGGGTCTGAAGGCACGAAGAAATCACACTAATGTGATGTATCAATGAGAAAATGAGTAGGAGCTTGAGAGAAGGATTCGAATCTGTTCTGTGTACTCCCAAGCATCCCAGGCTGGAATTCTTTTGACCATGTTGTGGTACAGTTGAATAAGGTGTTTGCTTGGGAATCCTCAGAGCTTAGGTTCGACTCCTCCTCACGGCTTCTACTAATTTTTTCGTATGGGTCAGAATGTTTGTGAATTTGGCTTTGGGTATTATTAGTCGGTATCCAGCGGTCGGGTAAGATACCATGCCTCAGCTTTTGATTAATTAGTTCTAGCAGAGGACTATAGTAGGGGAGTTGAGGATGTAACAGATACCTCTTGTCCTGATTTACAAAGCAGTTGCAAGAATTGTAAACGGGGGATGAGTCATGTTGCAATGGTGTTCCATTTAAAGTTGCAAGCTTAGTAAACGGAAATTTTGACAGTTACAAAGTAGTAGTTAAGTGTATGAGTTGTGAACGAAGTTAAAAGGGAAAATCAAAATGATTCCTGTAGTTTTTAAAAATGTTTCGTACATTAGGGAGTGGAAGTATGGTTTTTCAACTGTAATTTTCATGGCAATATTCTTGAATAAGGGGAAAGGGGAGAAATCGAGAAGAATTAATAAAAAATCAAATTGATTCGTACAGTAGATAATTTTGTATACTTTAATTTAGGATTAGCAAAAAAGATACAGGAAGCATTAGGCTTAAGTTTCGGGAGGAGAAACGTTTAGGGAAATGTTTCAAATTGATTCGGTTTCAGTGAAGCAAAAAAGGATTTACAAAGGATAAGTGTAAAGGTTACTTCAAGAAAGGGTTTCTAATTGATTCTGTGAAACAATTAAGGTTGACAGATAGTAGATATGCATGTCGAGGTTAGTGCAAGCATGAACGAAAGTTTAGGGGGCGTTAAATACAATAACTGTTAGCAATGAATTTTCCCGTACAAGTGCAAAACACCTTCCTGACTGTCTCCCCTTCCATTCACCAGGTGACAAACCCCCCCCCCCCCCGGCTCCGCCCACTCTACGCATTTAGTGTAAATAATGTCTATGCATCACTAACTATTCTTACCTAACCTAAATAGTCCTATTGTATGTAAATGAGCGATTTCTGTGTGATACTAACACACAGTATCCCTCAGTACGCCCTGTTAAAGCACCATTCACCTACCAGCGATCCATCGTCCTGTTGATCCACCATTCATCTAACGGTTCATGCCGTTATCCACCACCTACCAGCTCCTCCATCTAACAGTGACACCTAGCATCTGTTTTTTTTTTTTTAACTAGCGTTAAGAATCATACATTAACGATTCAACCCAACCTAGCTTTCCTAACCTAACCTGTGATGTGTGTGTCATCCAGTGTATTAAGCACCATGTATTATGCTGCATATATTAAAAATGTTGGAAAATAAAGGTTGAGAAAGTAAATTATATATTTTTTAAATGTTGTTAGTGAATATTAAGGATAATCTAATATCAATTATACTGTTAGTTTAGTTCATTTATTATGCACCCCATACCCATCTTGTGGGCGGTAGTGGAAAGGGTTACAGAGGCACATAATGGGCTCAGGGACTGAACCCCACAATTCATTTAGCTAAGCAAGTTACAATCTTGATGAGCTAGTTACAAAATTCAATATAAGTCATCACATCAACAATGGGTTCGAGATCGACCTCAAGTACAGGTTCTAAATTAAGCAACTGACATATGTGGAGAGCTAGTGTCAAAATTTGTTTGTCCTGCACACCGCCCCCCATCCAGTGGGCAGCGGTGGATAGGTTACAATCACTTAGTTACTACCTACAGTTAGCAAACTGGGGATATTTGGCTAAAATTTCTGGTAGCAAATCATTTTGAATGAAATATTGACACATCGCTGGAACATTGGTTATAGAATTGTCTCTAAATTCACGTATCTTTCGCACTCCATCACAGTGACGGAGGGTGTGCGAATAATTTTGTTGACAGTTTACATTTGGTCAGGTCTACATCAGCAGATAATGAGAATTCCCAGAGATACTTGTAACCGAGTCTAAGCCGAGCTGCAGTAACATCTAGAAGTCTGCTGATTTTATTGGATGATCCATAGATGTGTGGCTCCTCTTGCATGATAGTATGATAGATGGAATTACTGGTGTCCATTTCACTTTGCCTCAGATCTACAAGATCTTGTTGAAGTTCTCGGTGTACTGCTGCTCTCAGATTGCTCATTGACAATCCAAGGTTACACTCAACGGCTCCTTTAAAGGCAGATTCATTGGCTAACTTATCAGCTCTATCATGCATTCGGAGGCCAACATGAGATGGAGACCACATGAAATGGACACTGTTACCATCCTTAATAATTTTGTTGTATTTGTCTAGCTTCGGACACGAGCATGTTACAGTTATGTCTTAAAGAGTTGAGAGCATTTAAGGATGATAAGGAATCACTTACAAATAATGTATCAAGTTTGGAGACTTGTACACATTTCAGTGCAAGGATCAAGGCAAATAGTTCAGTCTGAAGGGTAGAGTCCCAGTTGTTTATACGGACTCCCCACTCAAAGTATAGGCCAACGCCCATTGTCAGGACCACTGCACTTCCAGCTGCACCCGTGGTGCGGTGTAGGGAACCATCAGTGTATATAATTTGAGAGAGAGAGAATGCTCTGTGGACAGAGCATCAATATGGCTTAAGGCGTTGAGCTTTGCCTCAAAACGAAGCTTGGGCTGATCTCCAATTTGCTTCTTGGGTGGAAAGGGAGGGATTTAAACTGGAAAGGGTGTAACCTCCCACGGTGCAGGAAAGTGCCGTTGTTGTTTCTCTTGGTACAAATCATGAACCCCATACATTGAGTTGTTCCAGTTTTTGTTATCCATTTGGAACAATGCTGATCTTCAATAAAGAAATTCTGGAGGGCTTCTGTGCAAGGATTAGGATGAGTTAGCCTAAGCATTTTTATACCAATTTGACAGTTAATTTCAGTAACACGATCAACAACGCTCAGAATATTAAGTTCCTTTCTCATATTAAGTATCTTTGTGGTACGAGGGCACCCAAGGATTATCCTCAAGGCTTCGTTCTGCAATTTTTCAAGCCCTCCAAGCTTTCTTTCAGGCATCAAAACAAGCAGAGGTGCAGCATAATCCACTAAAGATCTGATGTATGCAAAGTACATCATTTTGACAATTCTGACATTTGCACCATAGCCTGAGTGATAACCTGCAACAGCCTTGAGAGCTCGGAGCCTCTCTTTATAATGACGACAGAGTCTGAATACAACAGGACCATACAGTGGCACCTCAAGGCCAAGGTATTTGAATCTGTTTACATAGTCGAGCTGGGAGCCATCAGACAGTTGCATCTTGCGAACAGCTCCTCCCTGCCTGGGTTGGCGCCGATTTAGTATCTTTGTTTTCTCTGCTGAGATAATTAAACCTAGGTCCTGACATGAGTAATACAGAGTTAAGAGTGTTCTGCGTGTTAGCATACCAAGTGGTGTGTATCATTATATCATCAGCATAGCTAATGATGTGGACGTTGGGTTTGCTCGGTATAGAGTTTAACAGCGTGTTTATTAAGATATTAAATAAGGTAGGACTGAGGACACCACCCTGCGGGGTACCTAGTTCAAAGTCTCTTGTTACACTCCTATGCCCCTGGAAAAATACAGATGACTTCCTGTTGGATAAGTAACCCCTGATCCAACAAAGAAGTCGACCACCAATATTCATTCTTGCAAGCTCACTCAAGATAACATGTCTATTTGCAATATCAAAGGCAGACTTAAGATCTAGGAAGGTGGTATATGACTTTTCAGTGTGCAGGGTAAGAAAGGTGGTGATGCAATGATGTACACTCCTTCCATGCATGAAGCCATATATCTGGGGGGATAGCATGGTTCTTATTCTATGGAGGAGACGGTTTAGGACCATTCTCTCGAATGTTTTGCAAATGCAGCTAGTAAGGGAAATTGGGCGGAAAGCATTCTCTTGATTTGGCTTGGGAATTGGAATGATTATACTGTTGGTCCAAGAGTTAGGAAGCTCCCCAGTAACATAGCTCATATTATACAGCTCAAGCAGGGGATTCCCTGGTACTAAAGGGAGCAGACGCAATATGTCATAAGTGATACCATCTTCACCGGGGGATGTGGTTTTGCCTTTGTTTAGAGCCGCGAGTAATTCAAACTCGGTAAATGGCACGTTGCATTCATCTTCCTTGTGGAGCATGAAGTCAACGAGCCTTTCTCGATCTCCATAACCAGCATTTAATCTGAACTGTATGTCTGGGGGAAGATTATTGAAGCTAGAGGTGGTTGCCCAAGCATCGACTAACTCGTTTGCTCTGTGTAGAGGGTGAGGGTGTGCTACTTGGCCGATCTTATCGCCTTTATTAAATAATTCTTTTAATATCCTTCCCTGCTTGGCTGAGGGGGGTGTGAGAGTTGAGACTGTTAACAAAAGTTTCCCAGTTATCTTGCCTGAGCTCTGTCATGTGCTCCCTCGCCTTGGCTAGGGCTTTCTGAAAGAGCTTGAGCATTGCCGGCGTACGTGTTTCCCTATATGCAAGCCCAACTCATCTGGCAGTGCGTTTCAAAGTACGCAGTTTGGGGTCATTGTAATAGGCATGGCGTTTATTACCTTTCATATCGTTCCGACTATTGGATGGTGCAGGGGGTTGACCTACAAGGGTCAGCAAACATCTGAATGCTCTGTACTAGACCGTCGTTAAATGTCTGGACTGTGGAGGGATCATTAGTGCACCCGTTTGCGTTTGAAAGTCCCACCGGGCAGGATGGTATTTCCTATACATAGAGTAGTCAATCTAGGGTGATGATCTGACAACAAATCTGTTACAATAGATGATGTGCACCAGACGTGAGACGTTGAAACCAACACAGAGGTCTAGAATGCCTCCACAAATATGCGTGGGTTCAAGGTCACCCACAATCTGCACATCTTGGTGACTATTTAGTAGCGACAGCAGTTGATTCCCGTTACCGTTACTGAAGCGAGAGCCACCAATGTTCTTGTGTCTAGCATTGTAGTCACCAAGAATGATGGTTGGCTCTCTGACACATTTGCGCAGGAAGTGCCAGTGTGAAAATGGCCAGTAAAATTGTAAACTGAAACTCTAAAAAAAATGCATTGACAGGAAATATTAATCACTGATGCGGGAGGGCAGTGATTGATAAGAGTTCTGTCGAGTAGAGAACTATTGGTCAGCAGACAGTGTTAAGTATTGGCCAACAAATAGTGACAGTGTGGCTCTCAGCGCTAGTGTAGCTGATTAGTGTGTGAAGTCCCTTTCCGTCAGTTACACGGGGGGGGGGGGAGTTGACTAGTAGAGCGACGAGCCTTTGCAACAGCCTACCTCTAAAAGAGGGTTCGGGATAGTTCCTGGGAACGTGACCTGTGACACCTACGAGGAAGCCCAGTAGTGGACGGCTCAGCTGTGAGGAAGCTTGAATGTGAAGCTAATGAGTACCCACTGACACTAACGGAACATGGTGGTTTGAAGGGTGCACCCAACACAGGACAACTAGTGAGGGAGTGCAACCCATTCTCACACAAGACAGCACATATATGACTTAATGCTTAAAGTCAATATGTTGAATATGAATTAGTAAATATGTGATATATTCCCAGTTACTTTTTTTACCAAGGCCCAAACTCTTCCTCACGTACCAATTTACGTGTCACAGTACCCGTCCGTCAACATTGATAGCAGAATATTCGTGATTGGTTCAATTATAAGGAAAATTGTAGTTTTCAGGTCCCACATGGGTTGTGAAATTTACCTACTGTTGTCCATGCTCTTATAATATTACAGATCAGCTATATCCTATTGAAGGCTCGTAGTTTTGTTTTGAGAAATATTAGTTGTTCTTAGTAAATTATAATAAGCACTATAAATTATTACATAGAATAACAGTGCTTCACCAATCAATATTATATACCATAGTTTGGCTTTAAAAATCTTTAAAGAATGTTTTGTAGGAACGCTAACAGAAAACGATGTTACATTTGAATGTCTATGGGGTAAACTACTGCAAACAGGACGGTATTGTGTCTACTATACCAACTATAGCTAGGATGGGTATATTGTCACCTACCGCCTGTTAGGTGGGAAAGGGGTCCAATACCACCCACAGGATGGGTATGAGGGTCACATCCACCCACAGGATGAGTATGGGGATCACATCCACCCACAGGATGAGTATGGGGATCACATCCACCCACAGGAAGGGTATGGGGTCCAGTACCACCCACAGGATGAGTATGGCGTCCACTACAACCCACAGGATGGGTATGGGGCTCCAACCACCCATAGAATGGGTATGGGGCTCCAACCACAAATAAAATGGGTATAGGGTCCAATAACACCCACTGGATGTTTAAGGCGTCCATTGCCGCGCGTCGAGCTCGAAAACCGCAGCATTCATCTCAGAACCATGCCTATTTCACACACATTCCTTAATAAACGTAAGAGTTTTATGTCACAAGAAAGATAGAAATATAAGCTTCATTCTAAATACCTTACCATGGGCATATTTAAATTTAAAGCGAAGATACGTGTACTTTTATAATAGCCGAGCTTTAACCCCGGACAGATTGATCGACCGAGCAATTCTCTCTCAGAACAATGTTTATTTCACGTGAATTCGTTAATAAACATATATGTTTTTGTCTCAAGAAAGGCAGACATATAAGCTTCACTTTAAACACTTTACCATAGACATATTTAAAGTTCTAATGAAGATACATGTATTTTAAAAATTACGGAGCTCCCACCCCGTACAGACTGAACGACAGAGCAACTCTCTCTCAGATCAATGTTTATTTCACGTAAATTCGTTAATAAACACAAATGTTTTATATGTCTTAAGCAAGATAGAAATAAGAGCTTCATTTTCAATACATTACAATAGACATATTTATAGCTCAAGTGAAGATACATATGTTTTTATAGTAGCGCTCAGTAGCTTGTCGGGCATGGAGTGCAGACGCCTACGCACTTGCCGATATATTGTATAATTATCAAAGATACGCTAATAAAGCCTAAAATCTTATATGCCTCCAGAAAGACCGAGATATGAACATTATTATGATTTCACCAAATGAAATATATCATGTTCGAGAACAAAGATACATCAATTTTAAATTAAGTTTCGACAATGCTCGGGCGAGAGAGAGGGAGCGACTCTCGCCCCATCTATTGGAGATTCTGTCCACTAAAGACCCAAAGCTACTCAAACCCTCCTAGCATTATTTAAGTAATGAAGTAATATGGTATATTTACTATAATGTGGGTGCTGAATGCAGAACATGAGAAAACATATATTTACTCCAAACTAATATAATTTCATTATGAAATAAGTAGCATCAAAGGAAGTCGACGGTCCAAGCGTCAATGTTGTGGAACGACTTATCCAAGATATATCGTTGTTTGGAAAGTGTTTGTTGGCATATCCAGTTGTCGCACTTCTCTGCACAAATTATCACAAATTTAAATTATAATGTTAACAAGTAGAATACGTATTTTTAATAAAATCTAACATAGCTAGCCAGAAAACATTTAACATTTATTAAAAAAATATATGTTTGGAAGTTAAATCGACTTCATAGGACAATAGTGTTGTTATATATACTCGTTATTCGTTGACATGCGTTCGCTACTTAAACTACCATGTACTGTACTTGTGTGAAATCTCCCATGTCTCTTCGCTCATCTCACCGAACCCTACAGGCTCTGTGATATATTGCTTAATTAATTGAGATTCACAAATAAAGCTTATAATTGTATATGTTATCAAAAAGGCAGAGCTTATTTTAGTTCATTTATTATGCACCCCATACCCATCCTATGGGCGATAGTGGAGTGTTACAGAGGCGCATAATGGGCTCAGGGACTGAGCCCCACAATTCATATAGCCAAGGAAGTTATAATCTTGATAAGCTAGTTACAAAAGTCAATGCACATTGTCAAATCAACAATGGGCTCGAGACCGACCACAAGTACAGTTTATAATTTAAGCAACTGACATATATGGAGGGCTAGTGTCACAATTGATTTGTTTATCCTACACATAACCCCCTCTCCCCCATCCAATGGGCAGCGGTGGATAGGTTACAATCAAGTCGTTTTTTGCGTTTTATTCAGAGATTAGATCTTATTGGGTGAGGAAAGATATTCATATTTTAAAGAAGGCTTCTTGGCTGATGCTCTCCATTGATGGAAAATCTACAACCTTTTGAAAATCAATGTTAGTTTGATCTAGATATTGTAATTAACGAAAGTATTTGTCATCTGAAAGGTAGAAATATAGGCTACATCTAAAATCCTTTGTCATAAATATAACTGAAGTGAAAACGAAGATATATGCGTTTTGATAGTTGATGGCTAGCTCTGAGAGTGTGAAGCCCTGCACACCAGCCAATAAATTGTATAATTAGTTTCCATATATTTTAATTAATCTTAAAAATCTATGTCAGAAGAAAGGAAGATATGTAGCCGTTAATGTGACAACATTTAAAAATATATATATCTTAAGTTAAATAAATAATATCACCTTATCGCCGGTGTCCGGACACATAAAAATTACCTAGGTATCAGTATCCAGCCAGGCGGGAATCACAGGCTGCACAATACTGATAAATTATGTAATGCACTACTTGTGGTCCATCTCGAACCCATTTATGATGTGACGACTTAGTGAATTTTGTAACTAGCTCATCAAGATTGTAACTTGCTTAGCTAAATGATTTGTGGGGTTCGGTCCATTCATTTTCTTTCTTTATTATGCACCCCATAATACACATCCCGTGGGCGGTAGTGTAAAGGATTACAGAGGCACATAATCGGTTCAGGAACTGAACCCTCTAGTTCGTTTAGCTAAGCAAATAACAATCTTTTGACGCTAGTTACAAAATTATTAATGTACACATACTTATGCATACATGTACATATTCATACGTATACATATATACATACACATACATATTTAATCACCCACACAAATACACACATCAGTAATCTTTTGTCACAAGTGATTCAACAAGAGGCTCACAAGTCACTATACAAGGCACTTTACATCTATGAGGAGTCGCACAGTTACTAGTCTAATTGCTCCACACCCACCCAACTGGGCGGCAGCTTTACAGTCATGTGCTCCACACCCACCCAACTGGGCGGCAGCTTTACAGTCATGTGCTCCACACCCAGCCAACTGGGCGGCAGCTTTACAGTCATGTGCTCCACACCCACCCAACTGGGCGGCTGCTTTACAGTCATGTGCTCGACACCCACCCAACTGGGCGGCAGCTTTACAGTCATGTGCTCCACACCCACCCAACTGGGCGGCAGCTTTACAGTCATGTGTATGCATTACCTACAGTAAGCAAATTTTGGATACTTCGCTAAGATTTCGGGCAGCACATCATTATGAATGAAGTACTTACACATTTCATGGACACTATTGATGTTGTTATCTTTAAATTCTGCTATTTTTCACATTCCATTATATAATGACTCAAAGTATGCGAATAGTTCTGCTGACAGAGTTTACATTTAGTCAAATCTAGATCATCAGATGTTACAAACTTCCAGAGGTACTTGTAGCTGAGCCTAAACCTAGCAGTGGTAACATCTAGAAGTCTGCTAGCATTATTGGATGACCCATAGACGAGCGATTCATCAAAGTTTATACAATATTGTGAAATTGAGAGTCAGTGTAGTAACATAAATTGGTAAATAATAAATATTGTAAGTTAAGAATCTGATGCATGTGTGTGTGTTGGGGGGGGGGGGCGGGGGTTATACCCTTGGTAAGCGAGAGTGGAAAGTAACCTTAGACGTACTGCGGTCAATGTGGGGGGGAGGGGGAGGGAGGGTGGGAGAGTCAAATCCACCCTCCAACATCTGGGCATAGTACCAGCAGCCTCCACAACTCTCCAGCAGCCTCCAGCTGATGCTTGTAGATGCCTCATCTAACCTCACTTATGTCACACATTAACCTACAGTTCCTGTGATATTTAAACTCATCACAGTGGCGTCTCACCAATATAAACTGTATTGGATTTTGTCCCGAAATAGCTATATGCTGACTGGACGTGTATGTATGTATGTATGTATGCATGTATGTATGCATGTATGAATGGATAGATGTATGTATGTACGCATGCATGCATGTATGTATGTATGTATGTATGTATGTATGTATGTATGTGTATGTATGTGTATGTATGCATGTATGTATGGATAGATGGATGGATGTATGTATGTATGTACGCATGTATGTATGTATGTATGCATGTATGTATAGATGGATGGATGTATGTACGCATGCATGCATGTATGTATTTATATATGCATGTATATACGCATGTATGTATGTATTTATATACGCATGTATATACGCATGTATTTATATACGCATGTATGTATGTATGTATGTACGCATGTATGTATGCATGTGTGTATGTATGTATGTATGCATGTGTGTATGTATGTATTCCCAATCACGTTAAAGACTCCCCCTCTATCATCCAGTCGAAGAGAAGAACTATACTAAATAATCAACTCCTTGTAACTTTAATTATGCTGACCTTCCTGTCTGTATTCAGACTGTGCCAACCATCATTAAAGGTGATTATAACGCTAGCCATAGGAGTATTGGTAATTCGCAGTTCAGTAATCGTAACGGCAACCAACTGGTGTCACTATTAGGTAGTCACGATGATGCACAGATTGTGGGTGACCTTGAACCAACGCATATCTACGGAGGTATTCTTGATCTATGTCTCGGTGTCAACGTCTCCCACACCGTGTGTGCCTCGTCAATAGTGCCAGATATGGTGTCTGATCATCTGGCCATATTAGCCACTGTAAGCATTGGCAGCTCTATCCTCCCTGGTGGAGTGTTCAAGCGAAAGAGGCTGGCTGTGCCCATCGATCGAGACAATCTTGTTGCTCATGTGTCAGATTGGTGCAGTTCATCTGAGCCTTCATCAGTTGAAGATTTTAACAATGAGCTCACAGGTACTATCGAGCAGTTTATAGAATCACTTGATTCATCGTCCAGGCCACGTAACCCAAATTACACTGGTCATAGCACTTATGCTTATTATAATGATTCTAAATTGCATGCACTAAAACGCACTGCCAGAATAATTGGACTAGCTTGTAGAAGGACCCGCACTGCTGAAATGCTTCGGCTCTTTCAAGCGGCTCTGGCTAAGGCCAGGGAACGTATGTTGGAGCTGAGGCAGACAGACTGGGAAACTTTTGTCCGTGGTCTCAATTCTCACACGCCACTAAGTCGGGCATGGAAGGATATCAACAAGATCAAATGGAAAAATGCTGCAGAGATCTCGTACCCTAATCCTCTGCACAGAGCAAATGATCTTGTTGATGCTTGGGCCACGACTTCCAGCTTTGACAGTCTTCCTCTACCCTCACAGAATGAATTAAATGATATACTGATAGAGCAAGGTTCCTTGACTTCATGCTTCATCAAGAGGATGACTGTGACATGCTTTTTACTGAATACAAACTAGATTCTGCTCTACATAAAGGCAAAGCTACATCACCCGGGGAGGATGGAGTTACTTACGGCATACTGCTTATGCTTCTGCTAGTTCCAAGGCATACCTTTCTTCAATTGTATAATATGAGCTATGTTACTGGGGAGCTTCCTAAGTCATGGACCAACAGTGTTATTATTCCCATTCCTAAACCTCACCAGCCGAGTGCTTTATGCCCAGTCTCCCTCACTAGTTGTCTCTATATAAGATTTTGTATGTTATATATATATATTATAGCATGCTGTAATGTGCCTGAGTTACCTTATATTGTGTGAGGCTTTTGGTGTTAATTTCTCATGTAGTTTCTCCGTTTGGGCGGTTGACCATATTTGGATATGGCCAGTGTGGGAACATTGTTGTCAATCGAGTGTTTATAGTTTTACCTTGATTTATTCCCATATTTGGTTTCCGTATTATTGTATGGAATGTTGTACCAGTGTTTACTACTCTTTAGTTTAACAATGTTTTGAATATTAGTGCTGCGTTTTATTATTAGAATTTCCACAATGTTTGTGTGGACGTTTAGTTGATTTTTTGGTAGACGCTTGGCCTGCGGACCAAGGCGTGGGCAGAAGCGTGGCAGCTGTTATCGAGAGGAGTCATGTTTAAGTTAACTCATTGGTCACTTATTTTAGCCCATATAAATGTTAATTATCTGGTTAGATGATATGAGTGTTACTATTGATTAATCCATGTTCTGGTGATATTGCTCATGTCTCAATAATTAATTTCATTCTATGATATTGCATGCTGAAGAATATTTCTGGCTATTATACATTTAAATATTGTTATGATTGTCCCCCTTAGCATAAATATATTGTTCTCCATTTTATGCAGTGATGTATATTTACCCCTAGACAGTTGTTGGCAAGGCCGATTTATTATCTTTTTTATTGCACTGCGGGGAGAAGAACCTTATTTAGTCTCAAGGGTGGTAACAGTCAGTTGAGCCCACACTCACAAGCGACCACTACGGGGTCCAAATTAATCTTAAGTTAGACCTACCCACCCCACCTCCGCCTCCATCTGAAGCCTGGAACTTTGCTTTAGCAAACTGGGACCGTTTTCAAAACCTCGTTTCAGAGTGGCATAGAAACTATGATCTTCCCGAAGACATCAATCAGGCAGAACAAGAATTTGTCAAAGCGATTCAAAGTGCAGCCAACCACTCAATCCCACTGAAAAAACAGTCCACCAGACTCCATAAAGATCATTGATACTATTGCGAACGTGTCAAAGAACTCAACCATAGACTCAACAAAACAAGAAAGCTATACAGAAAGCAGCCAAGTGACCACAACAGGACCTTACTTTGTGAGGTCAAGAAACATGTACATCGAGAGACATAAGAACAAAGGCAACTGCAGAAGGCCTATTGGCCCATACGAGGCAGCTCCTATTTATAACCACCCAATCCCACTCATATAATTGTCCAACCGCGCTTGAAACAATCGAGGGATCCCACCTCCAGCACGTTACGCGGTAATTGGTTCCACAAATCAACAACCCTGTTACTGAACCAGTATTTACCCAAGTCTTTCCTAAATCTAAACTTATCCTTTTTTATACCCATTGTTTCGTGTTCTGTCTTGTGTTGATACTTTTAATACCCCATTAATATCCACTTTGTTATGTCCATTCACCCACTTGTAAACCTCTATCATGTCACCCCTAACTCTTCGCCTTTCCAGTGAATGCAACTTAAGCTTTGTTAATCTTTCTTCATATGAAAGATTTCTAATTTGGGGAATTAACTTAGTCATCCTACGCTGGACACATTCAAGTGAATTTATATCCATTCTATAATATGGCGACCAAAACAGAACTGCATAATCTAAATGGGGCCTAACTAGAGCAAGATGGTGGTTCATTGGTTTAAGAGGCGAGAACACATGGCTTCTCTGCAAGATATGGAATTACATGCGGAATTTGGCAAATGAGTCACACGTTGTTAAAACATGTTTTATTTCATAATAATATTATATAAATAGTTTATATCTAAATAAAAATGGAAATGATCGTTTGTTCAAAATCGCTAGTCTCCGAAAGTTCTTCACCGATTGCTTTGAAATTCTGACACACGTTCCATTCGAATATGCACATGTTTTTATATACCTACTACATAGATGCCACACCTGTGACAGATAAAATGTGTTTTTTCTCAAAAACAACGCCATCTGTTGAACGTAATAGCATCACATTTGCAATACTAAATTAAATTTTCATAGATTTCGATTTATTTTAATTTGTATTGAATTAGTTTGTGTGACATTGTGTTGGAATTGAGCTGTTGTTTACCGTACCGTTCATTTCGTGTGTAAGTATAGATGCCACACCTGTGACAGGTAATTTTTTTTTAAGTGCCATCTGTTGCACGAAAGAGCCATCCACACTATGCTATATATATTACGATTCCATTTCATTGTTTCCGATTGCAATGATAAATTGAATTTTTAAAGATTGTTTTATTTTAATTTTGATTTAATTATTTTGTGACATTGCATTGGAATTTAGCTTTTTTTTTTTTACCCTACCATTCATTTTGTGTGTAAGTATAGATGCCACACCTGTAATAGGTAAAAATGTATGTTTTTTTTTAAACAGCGCCATCTGTTGCACATAAGGGCAACTCGAGCTATACTAAATGTTACGATTCTATTCCAATGTTTCCAATTTCATTGATAAATTGAGTTTTCATTACTTTAGAATTGTTTTCATTTTGATTTAATTATTTTGTGACATTGCGATGGAATTGAGCTTTGTTGTTTACCATACCGTTCATTTAATGTGTAGTTTATTTTTTTAATTTAAATTTTTTCAATGCATTTTGAATTGTTTTTCTTATATCAGTGATAGGAACATCAGATCATTTGATGCTCCCAATTTTCTGATGAACATCAGATCATATGGGAATGCATCGGACGAGGGAGTTGGGAATGGTGAGGGGGACGAGGGGATGGGAGTGGGGGATAGTACTGAGGACGACGGGACAGGGGGAGAGGGTAATGGTGGGGAAAACGAGGGGACGGAGGAGCTGGGGATGGTGGGGACGAGGGGACAGGGAAATGGAGAATGGTGGGAAGGTCAAGGGGAGGGGACAGGAGAGTAAGGGATGGTGTGGAGGACAAGGAAATAGGGGAGGGGGAAATGATAGGGAGGACGAGGGGACAGGGGAGTAGGAGATGGTGGAGAGGTCGAGGAGATGAAAGAGGCGGAATAGTGGGGAGGACTGGGAGACGGGGGAAAGGTTACTGTAGCTCGGCAACACACATGCATTGCTGAGCCACAGCAACGCGTGGCAGGGTACAGCTAGTTAAACAATAAAATTACAACTTGGAATATCTGAGATTTCTATTTTTAGGGTTTTTAATATATTTAGACATGAATTCGAGTAATTCTCTGGGATTGTGCGAGCGGCCTCGAACGCCTGTAGCATCTAGATGTGACACCAGCTACATTGACATTTCACGTGTAAGGTGTTCATTATTGTCGTAAAGTTGACGAACATTATTTGTTAGTGTTTGAGTGTGTCAGGCCGGGGCACTACATCCTTGAGCTTCACTATATATCCCAATTCTCCATCACTTAAGAAGTCTGGGATATCAACAGTGATGTCATTGATTGAACGTTTGTGTCTGGCTGTCAAATATTTTGCCTCGAAGTTGAGCATCATGAGGGAGTCGCCTTCCTCCATGATCACTGATGGTATGTCAAGTCATGTCATGGGTTAACTTAATGTGTTAACGAACGTTTCTGATGAACGTTTTGCTTTAAGCATGTTGAGCATCTGGATGGGGTCGGCATCCTTCACGACCTCTGGTGGTACATCTAGCAAGTTGGACAGCGCAGGCAGAAATTCTTTCTTCACTTTTAAATGTTCCGGAAATAGATTTTGAAGTTCTAAAGGCAAACTGAGATTTCGTTTAATTATTGTGCTCTTTCCTAGAAGGTTTCCTTGGGCATAAACGAATTCCAGTTAACACTTTCTTCGGGATCCCGAGGCTCATGTTTTCCATAGATGTAAGCCTTCATAACTGCAGTCGCCATCACTACACAAATGCAGTATAATCTCCACATTTTTCCAGTAGTAAAGTGATGCACTCGAACTCTGTCGATGATTTACTGATCTAGCTGCACTGCTCTAAATAACAAAGCGTCGCTTCCATTAATATCCGAAGGTGGAAAATGGTCAGATGGGTAGTTGAAGACTTGGGGACAGTAGGTCCTATGGTGACCAAATGGATCAATTGATTGATAAAGATTAAGCCACCCAAAAGGTGGCGCGGGCATGAACAGCCCGAAAGTGCAGGCTCTTTGGAGCCATTACCAGTAGCTGCAACTGGAGATCTGTAAATGGGGGTGTGTTTTTTTTTTTTTTTTTTTTTTTGGTGGGGAGGGGGCGGCGGTCACGGAGGTCAAGTAATACCATTTATAGAGCTGGCGAGTTAATGAAGGCCTCTAGGTCTTCTGTGTTTTCTTAGTCTTGCTGCTAGTTGACATGGCTGTGTTGTCATTGGAGTTCGGTGATGTGGCCTCCATGAGATGATCTTGCACGTACTAGGGGAAGTGTCGTGGCAATGGAGCTCTTAATGAAATTTCCTCGTCTGAGGAGTCCGTAGCGTAGTTCGTGGTTGGTGGTTTTGGTCTCGTAGCATGAGGTTAAGGTTGGCTCTGAAGTCGACGAGTTGTGATAGAAGCTGGTTCGGTAACGTCGGTGGTGTTTGTAGTCGGAGAGAGCACGTCTGCGAGCGTTTCTGCGGAGATGGTGATGGAGGTAGCTTTTGGGGCTGGATTGAAAGATGCTGCTGTTTTTGCAGCCTTGGTCTTTAGTGGAGCTGACGTCTGAGTTGATATCGACCTAGCAGTCGACCTTGTAGAAATCCCGGGTGTGATAGGGGAGGTTGGGAGACTTGCATCAGGGGCTATGATGGGGTTCAGGCCATTGTCTAGGTACAGCACATTTAGTTCTCTGATGAAACGGTGGTTGTCGGTCCGCATTGGCATATGGTACTGCCTGTAGAGGCTGGCTTGACTGGTAGGAGAAACCACTGTTTGTTAAGAATGGGAATCTTCTGGTTGGTTGGCAAGAGCTGAGGTGTTATAGCATCAGAGGCTCTGGTGGCGGGGTTGAGAAGGCTGGATTTCTTAGTTTCAACCTGGGCCTTGATTTTTTCCTGTCTGCCGGGAAAGCGGTGTGAAATTGCAGGTTAATTGCCGTTTCAGAGAAGGCAGAGATGGGTTGTCGATTTACAGATCCAGTGGTTGGTCCGGCTGATAAAGGCTATTCGGTCGGCGATGTACTGATGTGGGAAAAGACGAAATGGTGCACTTTGCTAAGTGTGCAATAATTTTTTTTTCCACACAGAGAACAATATTCTCACTTTCTTGACAAAGGCCGATGGGTGTAATCAGACGGCTTCTTTTAAGATCATAAAGACGTCGCTTTTGGTGAAAGTATGGCCGTCCATGGGGCGAGTCCTGACTTTTAAGCATTTGTGGAGCATAGTTGTTGGTAAAACCCCCTCAACGGGTCGTATTGGCAATGGATGTCTTGTGAAGTTAGTCAGGATTGCTGGTGTGGACCGTGTGTGTGTGTGTGTGTGTGTGTGTGGGGTGGACCAAATGAATTAATTGATGAATATTAAGCTACCCAAGAGATGGCACGGAGCATGAATAACCCGTAAATGATTGATTTTTTGTTTAGTAAAAGTATTGTGTGCTGAGTTCGCATTTAATAGTCAGGCTGCTATCGCAGGGGAGGATACTGTTTGACAGTATTTGAGGGTATCCAGCTGCTGAGCACCTCTTTTGGCCAGAAGAGTGGCAGTGTTGATGGCTTCAGGGTGGTTACTGCAAGATTCAGGGGCTCTTAAAGTTCTAATAAGGTCGTTGGTTGCTTCACATTCCTAGAGATAGTGAAGCAGGGGCTTTTCTGTGATTGGCAAAAGATGCATTCCCTCAGTCTGGGTTAACCAATCTCCCAGTTGCATCTGTAACCTAGACATAGTCTATATAACCGAACTGCTTTTTTTCCTGAAGATTCCTTTTGGGGTGTTTAACCGTTTTAACTTGGTGGCCTGAAGATACCATATTGCAGAGGGCGGACCTTCTGCTACTCCGTTGTTGAGGGGCTTTGTTGAGGTGCGAGTGTTTTTAGGTGATGGTGTTTTTTTCATGTATTCTAGGTAGGGTTGGATTGTTTTATTAATCTCTCGATAACTAGTTGCCAATTTAGCAATTTCATCGCCTTTCTCATTTAATGGGATTCCAACATGGGATGGGATCCAGTTTAGGGTTATGTTGTCTTTTTTCCTTTAGCTACTGCTCCAAGATACAAAATGGTGATTATTTCCACGTTGTCTTTCTACCACGTTTTTTCCTAATATATGAAGTGCAGCTTTTGAGTCTACATGATTACAGTGTTTTGTGCAATCACACATGTGTATGCCTTTTGTATGGCAAACAGTTCAGTTTGGGTTAAAGATACTGGTCCTTCCAGTCTCCAATAGGCCTGTTCGCTGACCATGCAAAAAGCAGCACCATCACATTCATATTGTGTCAACCGATCCGTTTGTGAAGACGTGAGTGGCTACTGCTATGCTGCTCATTTGATTTTCTATGATGCGCCTTAGGATTGTTGGATCATAGGCACCTTTTTTCATTGGAAGACTTTTTTCCCGTAAGACATTATAGGTTCTATTACTATTTTGAAGGTAGGCTACATGGAGCCTAATAGCTGAGAGGACAGCGCTTCGGATTCGTATTCCTGAGGTTCCAGGTTCGATCCCTGGTGGAGGTGGAAACAAATGGGCAGTTTTTTACCCTGATGCAACTGTTAGCTAGCAGTAAATAGGTGCCTGGGAGTTACAGCTGCTACGGGCTGCTTCCTGGGGGTGTGTAACAAAAAGGATGCCTGGTCGAGAACCGGGCCGCAGGGATGCCAAGCCCCGAAATCATCTCAAGATATAACCTCAAGGTAAGGCTTCTCCCACGATGGGCATCAAGTGAAGTTTGGGTGTAGGTGATCACCTCATCTATCAAGTATCGTGGTTTTTAATTGTCGTTTAGAAATTTTCCCGCTCTGGCAGCCCAAGAGTTTCCATTGTTTTGTCGAAGTCCAACCACCAAGGCCTGTCTTGCTGGGACTGGATCAAGGGAATAAATTATCTTGCAGCTGTTTAATCGCAGCTGTTCTTTGATATTTTCTTTCTCGAAGAGAGGGCAAAACTAGTTTCCAGTCATAGTTTCAAGCCAGGTCGACATAGGGGGGCTCCCAGGGCAGCTCTAATAGCATTGTTTTTGGCTACTTCAAGCTGTTTCCACTGTTTTGATTAGATTGAGTGCAGATGCGGCATAGTCGATCAGTGACCTGATTTCCTGTACATAGTATGTGCGAAAGACTTGCAGATTGGCTTCTCCAGAGAGGGAGGTTAGCGACCTGAGGATTGCCGTCCGGGCCGCAGTGTTCTCTCAAGTAGACCTCAGCATTAAAATTTGTGTCCAGGATTATTCCTAGATACTGATAAGTGTCCACCCATTCAATTCGTTGACCCTGTACTGTGAGTGGGATGTTGGGCGTCAGTATTTTTATGGGCATGGCTTTTGTCTTGGTAGGGTTGAGTTTGATACCAATCTGCTTTACGTTTTCACTGATGTAGTCTAAGCATTTGGGTGCAAGGCGCGCCGCATCCCTTCCGTTATGATAGCAAAGTCGTCTGCATAATTTAGCAGCCTGCAGTGTTGTAGGAGTTTCAGCCTCATTATTCTTTGCATTAAACAGTTGAAAAGAAAGGTGCTGAGAATGCATCCTTGCGGTGTACCATATTCATGTATTTTCGTGAGTCAATGAATACAAATTTCACTCTTGCTTCTCTGAGACAATTTTTGGTCCAGGAGAGAAGGTTGCCTTTGACCTCTTTGTTGCTGAGACGGCAGAGAATAGCTGGGGCGCGAGCCAGTTCAAAGGCTTTCTCGAGGTCCAGGAATATCAGCATTCCTGGTTTATCATTCTAGTGGGCTAACAGTTGTAGTAAATTCCACTGTGCCAACTTTTCAACCCGTTCTCGCAAATTTAACAAGTCAATATTGACTTATTAGTTGCGTACATAGGTGACATACTAAACATATTAGTTTCCCTTGAAAAGCTTCATAGAAAACACCGACCTTACCTAACCTACTTAGTATGTTAAAATAAGCATCTTATAGCTTCGTAATTACAATTGTTACTTAACCTATTATAGGTATTATAGGAAGCTTTTCAAGGGAAACTATTATGTTTAGTATGTCACCTATGCACATATTTAATAAGTCAATATTGACTTATTAAATTTGCGAGAACGGGTTGCAACTTTTATAGGCATACATGTCCTGGTGCGTGTTCAAGGACATGGTTTAGGCATGTTCCAATTAAGTCTGTTGCGAGCAATTCTGTCAGCCGTCTTGGCTGTAAAGGTTTGGAGTGAGAGAGAAGGGCCTTGGATTAGCTGGATCTTCGGGTTTTGTGATCGGCACTGTCTGCCCTATTCAAAGCTGTAGGTTTAGTTTTAGAAGTCCAGGCTGAATTAATTAACCTAAGGTATGCAGCATTTCCCTCTTGGCCGAGGTATTTAATTATATTATAGGTTGTCTCCAGGGGGGGATGAATGTTCGTAGTTTTTCTTAGCCTTGGTTTTTCTTCTCAGTTAGCCCCACTGAGCTCATCCAGTGTGAAAGGGGTATTAGTATCAGACTTCTGCACATGCTGTACGGATTCTGTCGCCTTTCGTCGTCTAATTCTGTCTGCACTGCTAGTTCAACTGATGGAAGCTGGTTACTGGCTGCTCTTTCAGCAAATTTGGTGCCTAGTACCAAGAGGTGAAGATGCGAACAAGATGGAATGGTCCCCAAGCGCACATGCAATAGAAAACTCCAATCCCCATAAGTGACTCGAACCTATGCAGCCAGAGGCACAGAGGAACTATGCAACTGGCGAACACAGTACCTTAACCACTCGACCATCCGGGACCGTACAAAAGACGATGGTAGCCTTGGCTATTTAGCCCACCGTCCCGACGGCACTTAGTGGTGAACTTGGGCATAATTATTTTATCAAATCACCTCATTCTCGTGGGGCCACGTGATCAACATAATGAAGTGATTTGATGAAATAACTATGACCAAGCTCACCACCAAGTGGTGAAGATTTGTTCAGTAGACCAGACCGGATTTGTGTTGGGAAGTTATATCAACAATGTTGACACTCAAGTCTCTCAGAACTGTAGTGGGGTACAGCCCGAAATATGGTGTTAATATTAGAATAGCAAAAATGATGTATTTAGCATATATAAGATCTCTGATAGACTATCATGCACCAGCTTTGGTCCTGCAAAATGGCAAAAGTATTGATAGACTGGAAAAAATGCAAAATGAAGCACTCAGAATTATACTTGGCTATCCTATAACTACCAAAGTTCTCAACATGCGGAAATAAATATATACTTCGCATAAGATATAGAATATTTGAAATTAATCATATAATGGGACTAAAGCTTCCGTGTGATAACAAACATTGTGTCAGTTGCACTGTTAAAACACATACGAAATGGAACTAGCGATTCTAAAGTGATTCAAAGAACAGCCACTTATATTTAAATAATGGGACTGCACGATGTATATACAGATGAAAGAGTACAGCACTTCCTTCCACCCTGGCAGATATTATTTTGACATCCTGACCCCTGCATAACCCACCTAGAAACTAATCACAAACACTCGTGCTCAGCTTGCTGCTAAATTAAGCACCATAGAATACATTCACAATATACAAGCTGAAAACAACATAGCACAGACTATATACACTGACGGATCACTCAATATAGCTACAGGGAGGGCAGGGAGTGCTGTTATTGCTCATCAGCCCGATGGCAGCACAATTCAAAGGAATATCCGAATTAGTAACTGGGCATCCTTGCATCCACAATGCAAGCCGAGTTGGTAGCAATGCTGGTAGCACTCGAAATTATTGACAACACTGAAGTAGACACCTTAATTATTTCAGACTCCCTTCTTCACTACGAGCAATAAACAGTTTGCAATAAAGTAATAACGTGCTTGTCTTGGAAGCTAGACGTAGATATATAAGAATACTTAGCAAGAGGGTAAAAATAAAAATGTTGTGGATTCCTTCTCACATTGGCCTGCAGGAACATAACAAAATTGACGCCCTTGCTAATTCTGCAGTAAATAAAGACAATATTGAACAGAATCTTGAATTATCAAATAGGTCCCTTAAAAGTGTCATTAGACGAGAACTCCTAGATGGATTTGAAGTAGAACAGTGCAAACTGGAACTAGCAGGTCCATTGTTCATCACAATGAAATGTGTGAAGTAAAACATGTGTATGGGGCAAGTAACAAAGTCAGTAGACTAACAGATGTTGTCACAGCTCGTATAAGACTTGGCTAAAAGTATCTCTGGCAGTTCGGCTTGCATAGGGATCTAGATGAAGTAAAGTGTAAAGTGTGTGGACAAAGACAGGGACACACACTCAAACACTATATCTTGCATTGTAGTAAAATTGAGCCATTTAGAGATAAATCTAAGCTCACTCTGTATGATATGGCAACCTATCTTATTACCGTGGATAAACTACCTGAAATCCTTGCACTGTATCCACATTTCTCTTCCAGTATGAGATTCAGAAACAAGTAGTATATTGTGAGGACTAATAATAAACAGAAGCTCCCCTATGACTGTAATATCCCCATTGGTATCCCCATAATACAAACTGTTATGTATTAGCGATAAGACCTACCATTAATGTATAATGACTTACTGTAAATATATAGCTCTTCAAATAGCACTTTCTGCGTAACTAGCTGACATTGTAACTATAAGGTGTGAAGGATAGATGAAATTGTTTATGTAATTCTTTTTACGCTAGCGCTTACAGGATGAGTATGGGGTGCACCCATACCCCATACTATGATATGGGTGCACCCCATATCATAGTATGGGGTGCACAAAAAACTAGCCGCCTTCGGCGGCTAGTTCGTGACAAGGCGGCGACAATCAAAACTTCATATTTTTGTATTTTGATAAGCAATCGCATAAAATTGCTTATTGTATCAAATAACTATCAGAATTGTGATGAGAGGGGGGGGGGGTGGTAAGGGAAATCATTTTGTCTGATCTCATGCTTGTAACTCCACAAAAAGGTTTTGATTTTAAAAATTTATGCACATTATTAACTGACTGTTTAGTTCGACAGTAATAGTTTGAGTATCCTTGTCCAGGTAGGTAATCCAAGGCAGAGTTCAGGTGGGGGGGGGGGGGTAATGAGGGGGGCAAAGGCAATGCTAAACTTTCAAGCATTGAAATTTAAATTTAAATAAGTTTATTGAGGTAAAATACACACAAAGGGATGAGGTAGCTCAAGCTATTCTCACCCCGTTCAGTACAACGTGGTAATACATACATACACACATCACAAACAATAAACATATTACCAAACATTCTGAGAGAGAAACATATACATTTCCTCCTTCACAAGTAGTATGTCATCAGACGTACACACAAATACTTTTATGACCTAGGTATACTGTATAGACAATTTGCAAGAGACATGCAGATAATTCAACAAAATATTAGTCTTGGTGCAAAATTCTTATCTCTCAAGAATATCATCAACCTTTCCGTTGTGACACATCCAGGCTATTTGTTCAGGAACAGTCCTTATCTCAGTGTTTCTATATACATTAATCAACGGACAATCAAGAACATAATGGGCCAGGGTGTGAGACCTTAACATTCCACATAGTTTACACCTCGTGTCATTATCATGAACATCTATCCCATATTCCCAGTAATATTTGTACCCAAGCCTGAGCCGCATGTACACAGTCACTCCAAGCATTTCTCCTTTTACCATAAGTTAAATGGGTGTTTTGACTCACATACATGTAGTGTTGCATGGTTTGACTTCTCTCATACATTATCTCTCTCCTCTCCACTTCTGCCTGTGCCTGAATATTTCTGA
This sequence comes from Procambarus clarkii, assembly GCF_040958095.1. Taxonomy (NCBI): domain Eukaryota; kingdom Metazoa; phylum Arthropoda; class Malacostraca; order Decapoda; family Cambaridae; genus Procambarus; species Procambarus clarkii. The sequence continues at coordinate 26,212,563 of NC_091157.1, read as the reverse complement.
TTTTGCTTCTTATTTGTCTCATTGTGAATTCACATTCAATGTCAACTTGTGGTTTTGATGTGGCACGTTTGGCCAAGTCATCCGCCACCTCGTTGAGCACTATTCCAACATGAGATGGAATCCACATGAATTTCACACTATAACCTTTCAGCTGTATCTCAGTTATTCTTCTCTTACAGTCCTCAACTATAGACATGAAGACTGGGTTTCGACTGTTTAAGGACTCCAGTGCTCCTCAGCTATCGACAAATACAAAAACATTTTTGTCGTCATGAAGTACTTCCTCCAAACACGCCTGAATGGCCTGCAGTTTAGCTTGTGTGGATGATATATAATTACTAAGTCGGAGTTCAATTATCCTGTCCACAGTCCCAAACTCCGTATATTCCCTTATTAGGACACCACACCCTGCCCTGCCATCCTCCGCCACCGACCCGTCGCAATATACATGTAAACTGTTGCCTCTTGGTAACAGAGATATCATGCTTCCATACAAACACCGTAATTGTCCCGGTTCATAATGAATCTTTTTCACCTTGAGGGGTACAATTTCGACGTCTATTTTCTGTACTTTCCAGGGAGCAGACATATTACACTGTCGAGAGGGTTTACAGCAGTCAAGTACGTCGTATTCCCTGAGGTCATGAGCTAATCCCCTCGTGTAGCGTGTCTCCCTCAGTTTTCTGGAAGTGTGTACGTCACTCAAGCAGGTCTGAACGCTCTCAAACAGCTTATCCCCTCCTTTTCTCCGCATGAAACGAATAGATACTCTAGTGTTAATGTCACGGACTATCACACACACACTGTAAATTTAATTCCATTCTCATTATTTCAATCATTGCATTTCTTTGACATCCAAGAATAATCCTCATAGCCTCGTTCTGTATCAGCTCTATTTTTTTAATTCTGCCTTGGCCTGTGTAAGACAATACGGGTGCTGCGTAGTCTATCAGGGACCGAACAGTGCTTATGGATAATATCCGTAAGATAGGTACCCCAACACCTTTACCAGAAAAAGCCAGTGCTTTCAGAGGATGCAGACGGGCTTTACATAAGGTGCTGATATGATTTATTTCAGCATTTTTACTCACATGTGTATCCAACATAATTGCCCAGATACTTGTACTTCAGAACACAGCTCGGTTCCACACCATTTAGAGTAAGTGTTATGTTTCTTCGTTTCCTATACTCGTATTTGGTTTTATCTGCATTTATAACTAAGCCTAACTTGTGACAGGTTGTACCAAGTATGTTAAGAGCAGTTGGAATTTTGTTCCCAGAAGTGCCTTGTATAAGACTGTCATCAGCATATATGATCGTCGTGACCCCTGGAGGATACATCTCTGATGCTAATCTGTTCATTAATACATTGAATAAGGTGGGACTTAATACTCCCCCTTGTGGGGTACCTAACTGAAACCTCCGTTCCTCAGACATGTATCCCTGGTAATACACCTGACCTTTTCTGCCTTGTAGATAATCCCTTATCCAGTGTAGCAATCTCCCTGTTATTCCCAGATTGGCTAATTCGTATAAGATTACTTCCCCATTGGCTTTATCAAATGCTCCTTGTAGATCAACAAAAACTCTACAATTGTCATCCACATTAGACAAACACTTTAAGAGACAATCCGCAGTACTTTTGCCTTTGATAAAACCACAGAGATTACTGGACATGTTATCACCTACAAGGTAGAGTAGCCTATTTAACAAAATCCTTTCCATCATTTTACAAAAGCAGGATATTAAGGAGACAGGTCTGTAGCCTCCGTTTGACTTAGGGATAGGAATGATGACAGCCTCTTTCCATTTTCTTGGTAACTTTCCTTCTCTATAACTCATATTAAACAAATCAAGTAAGGGACTAGGTTTCATACCGGCTAAATAATTAAGAATGTCATACGTTACTCCATCTTTTCCCGGAGCAGTAGAGCTGCCACTTTTTATAGCATCCAGTAGCTCATCGTGAGTTATCTCAGTGCATGTTATAGATCTTGTATTAAAGGCACATAGTTACTCCATTTCTAATATTTTCCCATGACTCGATGGTGACTCTCGTGTCTGCAGGTAAGGACTCCATACCAGCAGCACTTGCCCATTTATCTACTAACTCACTAGCAACTTTCCCTGGATCTGAGTGAGCAATGAATTTGGTCTTACAACCCCTGATTTTGTTTACTGCTCTCCATATGTCTTTAAGGTTCTTAGTATTACCAATGGACTGAGCAAAGTCTTGCCAGTATCTGTCCCGCGCCTCCTTCCTCACCTGACTGCATTCCTTAGCCACTTCCAACATTGTATTTTTCTCTTCATCCCTCATTCCATTTTTAACCATTCTTTATGTGCACTCCGTAGCATTTTCTCCCACCCCTTGACTTGCTGATCATTGGAATATTTAAATTTCTTAGGTCCATGCGTCTTGCTTCCCCTGCCCCCGTTATTTTCCCTCTGTACTAATTTCTCTGTTCTCGACCATGTCCTCGTAAAAACTATCAACGCAGAGCGGCGTGTATTGTTGATACTAATCTCCCATATTTTGAATAAAATAATTTTTCATATCTTTATTAATATTTAGCCTTTTCCTTTGAAAGTGGACGTGTTTTTTCCCCAGTGGTAATTCAACGTTTAAGGCAAAGTGGTCACTAAGTAGTTCCCGAACAACTCGAGCCTCCCCCATAATCCCCTGAGAGTTTAAAATGCAGGCATAGTCAAGCCGTCCTCCCCTGATGTGAGTTGATTCATTGTTTCCCAAGAGACAGGTATCTGGATGATCTTGTAGAAACTGTAACCACTTGACCCCATTAGCATTAATACCACCCGCTGTCCCAAGGCTTGTGTGCCGAGCATTAAGGTCCCCAATGACCAGTGAAGGATTAGTATAAATGCAGTCAGGTAAATAGTTAGCGTCGAAGCAGTTCCTGGATACATACAAATTAACTACAATAAATTCCCCTTCCCTTAATGATAATTTAACACAGACACTCTCTCTACCTTGCGTTTTTTATGGCGGTTCTACTAACTCTGCTGGTATGGAGTTCTTAACATAAATCGACGTGCCTCTGATGTTATTTGCGGCGAAGAGGTTAAACCCTTTATAGCCATTTAATTTCAATAATCCTTCATTCCTATCCCCTGTCTCCTGGAGAGCTACAACATCAATATCATTTCCCATCACATAACAATGAACATCTGTAACCCTGTTTCTTAAACCATTAACATTCCATGACAACACTCAGTCTAGGGTGATCCATTATTAATCAATTCTCTGTCTAAGTCATCCCCAATAAGTTCACTAAATGATAGCCATACCTGGCATAACATCTCCCACCTCCTCCCAAGTTCACCAGTAAAAGCGACATTGTGATTCTCAAGAGATTTTTTCAGCCCTGTGACGTCCATTATTGGCCCAAATGATTCCTTCATTTTGTGTAATTATAGGGTTCTTCCTTTCACTACGACTATCATCATTCACACACACTTCACTTTCCTTCATTTCATCACTCAATATTTCATTATTGCCCTCAACCACTATATCCTGATTATCCTTCACCGTTTTGTGATTTTCCTTGACCTCCTGAACGTTTAATTTCGCCTCGATGGACTCGATTCTCTGCCCAAGATTTCGGAGGAACTCGCCAACTTTTCTAACTTCAGCCCACACCTCCTTGACCATATCATTATGGCCCTCTTTCTGAGCCACAGTAGCCACTTAACTCACCGTTACACTGTCACTGCCGGAGTCCTGAGTGGTGGTGTGGCTGCTTGTTGCTTGAGCCTGCCTAAGTAAAGGTGACTCCTTTACCCACGCATTCGTCCGGTTCACTGGCACTGTTTGGGGCAGACTGTTTTGCTGTGCTCCCGGTGTCTGGGTAAGAGCTCTTGCTTGCTCTGTAACATTCACCGGCCGGAGAACAGCCATACTCGGCCTCTTGCTACACATAGCCGAGCTGGCATTGTGAACACCTCCACAGTTGCAGCATCTGGGAACTATTTTCTCACCCAGATTAAATCCGTTTCTACACACATTAGAGAGGTGAGACTTTCCACAGAAACGACATCGTGGATCATGTTGACAGCTCCAGGATTTATGCCCCATCTGCAGCATTTCAGGCATATTATGGGCTCTTCCACATACTTTGCTACATGCCTGTAGCCAGCCCCGGTGATGAACACTTTCTCGGGTACTTCACCTCTCACTAGAGCCACCACCTGACTCCTAGCTTCACCTTTAATAAGGTGACGCTTGGCCCACACAAATCGTTGGTCGTCGAGGATGAACTAGGGGTCTAGAATCTGAGGGTATTTGTAGATAATTACCTTCGTCAGCTTCTCGTTCCCCTCCAGTATTTCCATAACAATTCCATCATATCCTTACTGGGTAAGATACTCCACTGCCTCCATAGAACCTACGTTAAGTAAGGTCTGTTTACACCTTCCTTCAGCAGGGGCTCGAACTTGCGGTATTCTCTTCCAAGTCTGACAGTCCACAGCAACTTCTGATGATAGGCCAGCGAGCATGAGGCAGGGAAGAGAAGCCTCCACCTCCGCTGACCCTCACCTTCCTGACATCGTTCCGTCCGTTCGTCGTTCATCAGTCTCGGCGTCGTTCTTCATTCTCTTGTCGTTTCCGTTATGTGCACTGTCACTGTCAACACTACGCCTTGCCTCCTGTCTTCTTCGTTTCTTCTGTTGCCTTGTTAGAACGTCTTGATACTCACCCTCCTCGACTGACTGGCTGCTTTCAGAGTCCATGTTAATATTGCCAGTTCTTCTGGTGACTGAGTCTCCATCTCAGTGCCCAGCATGGGGGGAGGGGGGGGGGGGAAGACGATTGATACGAGTAAGTCTCCTTGTGTGTAGACTTAGCTAAACACCAACACTAACTTCACCCCTAGTTGCGGAGCAGGTATCTTGACCCGACCGCGTCCCAGGTAAGACTGCTTTCAAGCACTGTCTTAATTTGTGCGAATTTTAAATGTATCGCGTGAACAATTACAAATCTGAACATATTTTAAAACTTGAATTGCGTTCCATATCATAGCTTTTTAAATTGTCTGAAAGATTGACTCTTTGAAATAAAGGAAGGCCCCAGCCGTCCCGTCCCGGTCTCGTGGCCGGGCCCCAGCCGTCCCGTCCCGGTCTCGTGGCCGGGCCCCAGCCGTCCCGTCCCGGTCTCGTGGCCGGGCCCCAGCCGTCCCGTCCCGGTCTCGTGGCCGGGCCCCAGCCGTCCCGTCCCGGTCTCGTGGCCGGGCCCCAGCCGTCCCGTCCCGGTCTCGTGGCCGGGCCCCAGCCGTCCCGTCCCGGTCTCGTGGCCGGGCCCCAGCCGTCCCGTCCCGGTCTCGTGGCCGGGCCCCAGCCGTCCCGTCCCGGTCTCGTGGCCGGGCCCCAGCCGTCCCGTCCCGGTCTCGTGGCCGGGCCCCAGCCGTCCCGTCCCGGTCTCGTGGCCGGGCCCCAGCCGTCCCGTCCCGGTCTCGTGGCCGGGCCCCAGCCGTCCCGTCCCGGTCTCGTGGCCGGGCCCCAGCCGTCCCGTCCCGGTCTCGTGGCCGGGCCCCAGCCGTCCCGTCCCGGTCTCGTGGCCGGGCCCCAGCCGTCCCGTCCCGGTCTCGTGGCCGGGCCCCAGCCGTCCCGTCCCGGTCTCGTGGCCGGGCCCCAGCCGTCCCGTCCCGGTCTCGTGGCCGGGCCCCAGCCGTCCCGTCCCGGTCTCGTGGCCGGGCCCCAGCCGTCCCGTCCCGGTCTCGTGGCCGGGCCCCAGCCGTCCCGTCCCGGTCTCGTGGCCGGGCCCCAGCCGTCCCGTCCCGGTCTCGTGGCCGGGCCCCAGCCGTCCCGTCCCGGTCTCGTGGCCGGGCCCCAGCCGTCCCGTCCCGGTCTCGTGGCCGGGCCCCAGCCGTCCCGTCCCGGTCTCGTGGCCGGGCCCCAGCCGTCCCGTCCCGGTCTCGTGGCCGGGCCCCAGCCGTCCCGTCCCGTCCCGGTCTCGTGGCCGGGCCCCAGCCGTCCCGTCCCGTCCCGGTCTCGTGGCCGGGCCCCAGCCGTCCCGTCCCGTCCCGGTCTCGTGGCCGGGCCCCAGCCGTCCCGTCCCGTCCCGGTCTCGTGGCCGGGCCCCAGCCGTCCCGTCCCGTCCCGGTCTCGTGGCCGGGCCCCAGCCGTCCCGTCCCGTCCCGGTCTCGTGGCCGGGCCCCAGCCGTCCCGTCCCGTCCCGGTCTCGTGGCCGGGCCCCAGCCGTCCCGTCCCGTCCCGGTCTCGTGGCCGGGCCCCAGCCGTCCCGTCCCGTCCCGGTCTCGTGGCCGGGCCCCAGCCGTCCCGTCCCGTCCCGGTCTCGTGGCCGGGCCCCAGCCGTCCCGTCCCGTCCCGGTCTCGTGGCCGGGCCCCAGCCGTCCCGGTCTCGTGGCCGGGCCCCAGCCGTCCCGGTCTCGTGGCCGGGCCCCAGCCGTCCCGGTCTCGTGGCCGGGCCCCAGCCGTCCCGGTCTCGTGGCCGGGCCCCAGCCGTCCCGGTCTCGTGGCCGGGCCCCAGCCGTCCCGGTCTCGTGGCCGGGCCCCAGCCGTCCCGGTCTCGTGGCCGGGCCCCAGCCGTCCCGGTCTCGTGGCCGGGCCCCAGCCGTCCCGGTCTCGTGGCCGGGCCCCAGCCGTCCCGGTCTCGTGGCCGGGCCCCAGCCGTCCCGGTCTCGTGGCCGGGCCCCAGCCGTCCCGGTCTCGTGGCCGGGCCCCAGCCGTCCCGGTCTCGTGGCCGGGCCCCAGCCGTCCCGGTCTCGTGGCCGGGCCCCAGCCGTCCCGGTCTCGTGGCCGGGCCCCAGCCGTCCCGGTCTCGTGGCCGGGCCCCAGCCGTCCCGGTCTCGTGGCCGGGCCCCAGCCGTCCCGGTCTCGTGGCCGGGCCCCAGCCGTCCCGGTCTCGTGGCCGGGCCCCAGCCGTCCCGTCCCGTCCCGTCCCGGTCTCGTGGCCGGGCCCCAGCCGTCCCGTCCCGTCCCGTCCCGGTCTCGTGGCCGGGCCCCAGCCGTCCCGTCCCGTCCCGTCCCGGTCTCGTGGCCGGGCCCCAGCCGTCCCGTCCCGTCCCGTCCCGGTCTCGTGGCCGGGCCCCAGCCGTCCCGTCCCGTCCCGTCCCGGTCTCGTGGCCGGGCCCCAGCCGTCCCGTCCCGTCCCGTCCCGGTCTCGTGGCCGGGCCCCAGCCGTCCCGTCCCGTCCCGTCCCGGTCTCGTGGCCGGGCCCCAGCCGTCCCGTCCCGTCCCGTCCCGGTCTCGTGGCCGGGCCCCAGCCGTCCCGTCCCGTCCCGTCCCGGTCTCGTGGCCGGGCCCCAGCCGTCCCGTCCCGTCCCGTCCCGGTCTCGTGGCCGGGCCCCAGCCGTCCCGTCCCGTCCCGTCCCGGTCTCGTGGCCGGGCCCCAGCCGTCCCGTCCCGTCCCGTCCCGGTCTCGTGGCCGGGCCCCAGCCGTCCCGTCCCGTCCCGTCCCGGTCTCGTGGCCGGGCCCCAGCCGTCCCGTCCCGTCCCGTCCCGGTCTCGTGGCCGGGCCCCAGCCGTCCCGTCCCGTCCCGTCCCGGTCTCGTGGCCGGGCCCCAGCCGTCCCGTCCCGTCCCGTCCCGGTCTCGTGGCCGGGCCCCAGCCGTCCCGTCCCGTCCCGTCCCGGTCTCGTGGCCGGGCCCCAGCCGTCCCGTCCCGTCCCGTCCCGGTCTCGTGGCCGGGCCCCAGCCGTCCCGTCCCGTCCCGTCCCGGTCTCGTGGCCGGGCCCCAGCCGTCCCGTCCCGTCCCGTCCCGGTCTCGTGGCCGGGCCCCAGCCGTCCCGTCCCGTCCCGTCCCGGTCTCGTGGCCGGGCCCCAGCCGTCCCGTCCCGTCCCGTCCCGGTCTCGTGGCCGGGCCCCAGCCGTCCCGTCCCGTCCCGTCCCGGTCTCGTGGCCGGGCCCCAGCCGTCCCGTCCCGTCCCGTCCCGGTCTCGTGGCCGGGCCCCAGCCGTCCCGTCCCGTCCCGTCCCGGTCTCGTGGCCGGGCCCCAGCCGTCCCGTCCCGTCCCGTCCCGGTCTCGTGGCCGGGCCCCAGCCGTCCCGTCCCGTCCCGTCCCGGTCTCGTGGCCGGGCCCCAGCCGTCCCGTCCCGTCCCGTCCCGGTCTCGTGGCCGGGCCCCAGCCGTCCCGTCCCGTCCCGTCCCGGTCTCGTGGCCGGGCCCCAGCCGTCCCGTCCCGTCCCGTCCCGGTCTCGTGGCCGGGCCCCAGCCGTCCCGTCCCGTCCCGTCCCGGTCTCGTGGCCGGGCCCCAGCCGTCCCGTCCCGTCCCGTCCCGGTCTCGTGGCCGGGCCCCAGCCGTCCCGTCCCGTCCCGGTCTCGTGGCCGGGCCCCAGCCGTCCCGTCCCGTCCCGGTCTCGTGGCCGGGCCCCAGCCGTCCCGTCCCGTCCCGGTCTCGTGGCCGGGCCCCAGCCGTCCCGTCCCGTCCCGGTCTCGTGGCCGGGCCCCAGCCGTCCCGTCCCGTCCCGGTCTCGTGGCCGGGCCCCAGCCGTCCCGTCCCGTCCCGGTCTCGTGGCCGGGCCCCAGCCGTCCCGTCCCGTCCCGGTCTCGTGGCCGGGCCCCAGCCGTCCCGTCCCGTCCCGGTCTCGTGGCCGGGCCCCAGCCGTCCCGTCCCGTCCCGGTCTCGTGGCCGGGCCCCAGCCGTCCCGTCCCGTCCCGGTCTCGTGGCCGGGCCCCAGCCGTCCCGTCCCGTCCCGGTCTCGTGGCCGGGCCCCAGCCGTCCCGTCCCGTCCCGGTCTCGTGGCCGGGCCCCAGCCGTCCCGTCCCGTCCCGGTCTCGTGGCCGGGCCCCAGCCGTCCCGTCCCGTCCCGGTCTCGTGGCCGGGCCCCAGCCGTCCCGTCCCGTCCCGTCCCGTCCCGTCCCGTCCCGGTCTCGTGGCCGGGCCCCAGCCGTCCCGTCCCGTCCCGTCCCGTCCCGTCCCGGTCTCGTGGCCGGGCCCCAGCCGTCCCGTCCCGTCCCGGTCTCGTGGCCGGGCCCCAGCCGTCCCGTCCCGTCCCGTCCCGTCCGGTCTCGTGGCCGGGCCCCAGCCGTCCCGTCCCGGTCTCGGTCAATATGGCCCCACACGCACGCTGCCATTCATGTGAGAACAAATCGTTATAAAACTGGGAGTTGGGATGTTTTATTTGAATCTGAACTGAATATTTTGATTTGTTTTATAAATAATGTGTTGGATTTTCTCTCACGAATCCTAAGAAAATTGTTACTCAATCTTCGCAATGACGTCACAGATGACAGTAATATTAAACGTATAATTCATATTTTAATAATGAATAATCCACAAAATACCTAAATTTAAGTATTAATTCGTAGTTAGTTTTAGAAGCTAAAAATCCTCAAGGTGGTAAATTATTAGAAGTATGTATTAAGTAGTTAATTGTTACAATGGGAAATATTTCATAATTATAAGTGTAAAATGATCCAGTTATAAATAAATATGTATTATAAAGGGAGGAGTCACTCGTACTATCTTGGTGATTTTATTGTGTAAACATTATTGCACCCATTGGAAAATATTTCTGGAATATATACAATAAAAATTCTTAATGGTATAAGATACAATTTGTAACATAAAAATTTAAAAATTTAATTTTTTATAACATATAAATAAAAATACTGAGACATTCAGTTTTAGTAATGGTCATAAAGCTAACAGTTCTCATTACTTTAAAAACAAATAGTATTTGTAATGACAAATAATTTGTTATAATTACAAGTGAATATAGGAATACAGGGTAATGGTATCCAAGCAATGCAGGATATTATTCAAGTGGCTGTTTGATATTGACATGTTTGTAGATACGATAGCAGTCTTCGGGTTATACACCTTGAAACCCACTCTTGGTATACTGACATCGGTTCCGTCGGGTAACTGTGCAGAGTTTATCAGATTTTTTACGATTGCTTCATGTTGTGAGTGAACCCTGGCTCTCTTAAAATAGGCAAGTTAGGTAGCATCTACCCAGCGTCGTTTAAATAGTGTGACGTGGGGGTTAAAATTATAGTCCTGCAAGCGAAGACCTCGGGTGTCCAGGAGGGGCAACTATCTCCTCCCTCAGATCAAGCAGCTTCGGCGTCTTCTGAACAAGTATATGTGACTGGGGACGAGGACAGGTTGACAAGTTTAGCAGTTACCAGGGAGGATGTAATTAAACAAATAGTTAAACTCAAACCAAACAAATCCCCAGGGCCGGATGAAGTGTTTGCCAGGGTGCTTAAAGAATGCAAAGAGGAGCTTTCCGACCCACTGTCTACCATATTTAATACATCAATAAAGTTAGGCAGAGTGCCAGAGTTATGGAAAGTTGCTAATGTGATATAAATTTTTAAGGAGATAGATCACTTGCGTCAAACTATCGACCAATTAGCCTAACGTCTATTGTGGGAAAGTTACTTGAATCGACAATTGCAAATAAAATTCGTCTTCATCTTGAAAAACACAAATTAATAAATGTCGCAACATGGTTTTACAAATGGCCGTTCATGTTTAACAAATTTGCTATCTTTTTATTCCAGCATAGTTGAGGCAGTTGATAGTGGTAAGGACTGTGATGTCGTGTACCTTGACTTTAGCAAAGCTTTTGATACGGTGCCACATGAAAGACTGATTAAAAAATAGAGGCTCCTGGTATTGGAGGTGCTATATCAAGTTGGATTAGGGCATGGCTATTCCAAAGGAAACAGTTAGTATAAATGGGGTTAAGTCAGGGTGGGAAAATGTTGTAAGTAGAGTGCCTCAGGGCTCTGTCCTGGGACCTCTGTTGTTTATAATATATATCAATGATTTAGATTCAGGTTTGAGTAGCAACATTTGCAAATTTGCCAATGATACAAAAATCGGCAGACAAAATTAACACGGAAGAAGACTCGCTATCACTTCAAGTTGATCTAAATAGGGTTTTGAAATGGTCAAAGGATTGGCAGATGCAGTTTAATGCTGATAAATGTAAAGTTTTGAGGCTAGGTAATGATGATCGAGTTACAAGATATGAGCTAGATGGTGTTGAGATTGCGAAGTCAAATTGCGAAAGGGATCTGGGAGTTTTGATAAGTAAGAATTTAAAAAAAAAGGATCAATGCATGAATGTTCGTAATAAGGCAAATAGGACACTGGGATTTATTAATCGAAGCGTAAGTAACAAGACACCTGGTGTGGTTCTTCAGCTATATCTTGCTCTGGTTAGGCCCCATTTAGATAATGCAGTTCAGTTTTGGTCGCCTTGCTATAGAATGGATATAAATTCACTTGAACGTGTCCAGCGTAGGATGACTAAATTAATTCCCCAAATTAGAAATCTTTCATATGAAGAAAGATTAACAAAGCTTAAATTGCATTCACTGGAAAGGCGAAGAGTTAGGGGTGACATGATAGAGGTTTACAAGTGGATGAATGGACATAACATATGGGATATTAATAGGGTTTGAAAGTATCAACATAAGACAGAACACGAAACAAAATCTAAACTTATCCAGGTATAAATTGGAAAAGTTTAGATTTCTGAAATACCTGGGTAAATACTGGTTCGCTAACAGGGTTGTTGATTTGTAGAACCAGCTGCCACGTGGTGTGGTAGAGGTGGGGTCCCTAGATTGTTTCAAACGTGGGTTTGACATGTATATTAGTGGGATTGGGCCCCCTCCCTGCTCAGCTCGTTGTCGCCGTGTGGGGGCTTAGTGGGCGGCTGCCGGAGTGTGATGCTCCTTGGGACAGTCCTCTGTCCTTTTCTAGCCTTGTGCTCCTGCTGCTGTCCTCTCCAATTCTGCTGGGCATCTTTTCCTTTTCCTTCTGTTTCGTTTTTCTCCCCCCTCTTCTCCTATCTGCTTGCAGTTTCCTGCCGACCTTTTGCTCGTTCTGGTTCTTCCCTTGGACTTCTTCTATTTTGACTCCCGGGTGCTTGAGGAGGCATACTCTTGCACCTGTAGAACTGTAGTACCTGACGTCGAGAGCGAGGGGAACCTTTTATTGTCAGTCCCCCTTTCGTCACTGAACCCGATCTCGACGGACTGTTGGTTTCTTAAGGTGGCGTTTGTGGGGCGTATACTCACGACGCACCCCTAGGAGGCCCTGGCAAGATCGGCGATAGCTTCTTGTTGGGTGTCCTGCCTCTAATTGTGGCTCCATTGTGGGTGTGGGGGCACATTCGTGAATGAATTCTTCTTTTCGTAATGATAACCCTTGTTTCGGCTGCTTCTGGTTTACCTTCTCAGGCTTGTGGGGTGGGCGACCAAGCCCCCGAGTCGGTCCGTATTGGAAGACCGGGCTCTGTAGCCTCCGCTGCATTGGGCCCCGACCTTGCTCCTCCTTTGGCCTCTCTGACTCCTTCCCCTGGCTCCCCTCCCTCCTCTGTGGTTGGGTCGAGCCCCAAGCCCCCGGTGGTGACTACCTCGTCCCCTGGCGCGGCTCCTTCTCTAGTTGTAACTACTGCGCCTTTTAACCCCTCTCTCTCTGGGGTTCTCACCGCCGTCCTCGTCACGGCCGCCCTCGCTCGATTCCTTCCAGTTCTGCTACCTATCAAGCCTTGTTTGGTCCCGCTTCGTGGGCCAAATATTTTGATCTCCTCTCTCTTGATTCTGCGCCTCCTGACGATTTCTCCCTCCATCGACATCTCGTTGATTCTGTGGATGCCTCCATTACTTTCAACCCCACTCGTCTCGGTACACGTGTCGTTGCTGCTCCTTCTCAGGATGCAGCTTCCCGCTTGGCTGCCTTATCCTGCCTTGGTGAGACCCCTGTTCGGGTCTCGAAGAACACTCAGTTGAATGCCAGTGTTGGCACTATTTTGCTCCCGCCCCATGTTGTGTTCGGGACCTGCGCGACTGCCACGACGATATTCGACATATCCTTGCTGCCCAGGGCCATTCTATTCTCCAGGTGGACACGTTTACTTGTCCCCCTCGTGGTAGTCGCCGTCAACCCCTCCGGGTTGTGAAGATTACCTTTGATGGTAGGACCCTTCCACCCTCTGTCATTCTTGCTGGTGCCAGGTGCTCTGTCCAGGAGTACATTCCTTCTCCTCGGCTCTGCAACAAGTGCTGTAGGTTTGGGCATGGTGCCCTCCGCTGCTCCGGGACTGTCTCTCTCTGTCCTTTGTGTGGTGGCGAAGGTCACTAAGTCGGAGTGCACTTCTCCCCAGGCTCGTTGCCTCAACTGCGGTGAGGCCCATCCTGCCTTCTCCCGTGCGTGTGTCCATTACAAGCTTGAGGCAGCCGTCCTCAACTTGAAGCACCGGGAGCGTTTATCTTTTCCTGAGGCGAGACGCCAGGATCGCCGGCTCCCACCTTATGCTAATATCTCTTATGCTCGCGTGTTGCGCTCTTCCTCTCCTCGTCCTTCCCACCTTCCTCAGACTCACAACCGTTTCCGGGCCTTGGACCCTGATGCGCCCACTGCCCCCTCCTCTGTTCCTTTGGGTTCTCTCCCGAAGGATCCTCCTCCTGGTCCTCTGTCTGGGGTTCCCCTTCCTTCTACCCGGTCTGTCGTGTCTCCTGTGTCTTCTTCCTCGTCTCCCTCCGTTCTTCCTTCCCATCCTTCCCCTCCGTCTCTTGACTCTCCCCGCCGCCTGTCGCGGGCTGATGTCCATCGCTCTCCAAACGGCCGTCATGTGTGCTCTCGTTCAGCTTCTCCTGTTGAGACGCTAGAATCCGTTGCCCAGTACGTGGTTGCTGGAACACCTGTCTCTTTACGTGAGAAGTGTAAACCTGGCTCCTCTCCTTCCTCCTCCCCGGCGGGTAAGAAGGTTTCGCTTTCTTCCTCGGCCCCTACTTCTGCCTCTCTCGCTCCTTCCCCTCCCATTTCGGTGGTTGCGCCCCCTGTTCCTGCTATGGAGGTTTCTTTAGCCCCCGCTTCCCTCTCAGTTGCTGCCCTTGATGAGGTATGCTCCCCTCTTTTTACCCCTCCTCTTCCTGCTGCTGTCCTTGCCTGCTCCTCTCCGTTGTCTCCTCCTCTTCTTCTTCCTCCTCCTCCGGACCCCGCCCGCCCACCTCTGATCTGTTCTCCCGTTTCCTTCCCTCCGTCTTTGCTCAGTTTACCCATGCCCCCTAACCCTGACTTTGCTGACCCTGTTCCCGACCCTGATATTCTTTAACGTGCTCTGTTGCTCTTTCGCCTTTGTTTCTTCCTTGTTCTCTGTTTTTGTCCTTTCTCTTCTCGTCGTTGTCCATTCTTCAATGGAACGTTCGAGGTTATTACGCCAATTTCCTTGAACTCCAACTTCTGGTTTCGCGGTTTTCGCCCCTTTGTGTCTGTCTCCAGGAGCCGATGCTTGGTGCTCGTCCTGGTCGTTTTCGTGGCTATTCCTTTCTCTCCCCCCCCCCCCAGCTGTTGCTGGGGCTTCTAATTCTTCTGCTCTTTTGATTCTTGCTGATGTTCCCTTTGTTCCTTTACTTTTTCCTTCACCTCTCCATTGTTCTGCTGCTCGTGTCTTTGTGGGGAAATGGTACACTGTTTGTTCCATTTATCTCCCCCCGAGTGTCCCGCTTTCTTTTCCTGATTTGAAACACCACCTAGACTCCTTGCCGGAGCCTGTGCTCCTGCTGGGTGACTTCAATTGTCGTCATTCTCTTTGGGGTGACGGTTCTGACGAATACCTGGGGTCGCCTTCTTGTGCTGTTTCTCCTCTCTTCTTCCCTGTCTTTTCTGAATTCTGGTGAGCCCACTCATTTGGACTCTCGGACTCGCACCCTTTCTTGTCTTGATCTTTCTCTCTGCTCTTCTTCTCTTTACTTAGATTTTACGTGGCAGGTTCTTGATGACCTCCATGGAAGTGATCATTTCCCCATCCTTGTTTCCTTTTTCTCTTTTCGCCCTTCCCTCACTTTCCCTAGGTGGCAGTTTGCTAAGGCGGACTGGACCCTATTTTCCCTCAGTGCTACTCTCTCTGACCTCTCTCTTCTGCCTCTCTCTCGCGCTCTCCTCCTTTTTCATGACACTGTCTTCAACGCTGCCCTCCGCTCTATCCCTCGCTCTTCCTCCCGGGTTCCACGGAAGTGCGTTCCCTGGTGGAATGCGGACTGTGCTCGGGCTGTCCGCTGTAAGCGTGCAGCCTGGAAGAGGCACCGCCGTAGGCAGACGACCGATTCTTTTCTTTTCTTTCGGAAAGCGAGTGCAGTGGCCCGTAGGGCCATCCGTACGGCTAAACGTGAATGTTGGGCATCTTATGTCTCGACAATTACGTCCGAAACTCCTCTGGCCCAGATCTGGAAGCGTATCCACAAGATAGCGGGTAAATTCGTTCCCGATGTTTCACCGGTCCTTCACCTCTATGATACTCTTGTGGCGGACCCGTTGCAGGTCGCTTCCGTACTGGGTTCCCACTTTTCTCCTGTTAGCTCTGGTCTTCATCTTCCCCAATCTTTTCTTCTTCGTAAACCTGTCCTCGAGTCTCGTCCTTTAGATTTCTGCACTCGTCTTCAATTTCCCTATAATGATCCCTTCTCTCTCTCTCTGAACTTCGTTCTGCCCTGGCCCTCTGCGGTTCTACGGCGGCGGGCTCCGATGGTATTCATTATAAGATGCTTCACCATCTCCCTCTGTGCACGTCTCAGTATTTACTGAGTCTGTATAATCGGATCTGGGAGTCGTCGTCAGTCCCTGAGGACTGGCTCGATACCGTTGTCCTCCCTGTTCGCAAACCGGGGTCTCTGGGTACTTCCCCTAAGGACTTTCGCCCTATTGCTCTCACAAATTGTCTGCAAACTCTTTGAACGTATGGTTAACGTTCGTCTGATGTGGTTCCTGGAACACCATCACCACCTCTCCCCTTCTCAATTTGGTTTCCGCAAGTGCCGCAGCACGACAGATGTCCTGGTGAACTTGGAGGTCTATATTCGTACTGCTTTTGCTGCGAAGACCTCCGTTGTTGCCGTCCTTTTTGACCTGGAAAAGGCTTACGACACCACTTGAAGATATCATATTCTATCTCAACTTCATTCTTTTGGCCTTCGTGGTCGTCTCCCTCTCTTTCTCCGCAGCTTCCTCTCCCATCGTTCCTTTCGGGTGCGCCTTGGTACCGCGCTCTCTGCCTCTTTTCGGCAATACGAAGGTGTGCCCCAGGGTAGTGTTCTGAGCACTCCTCTTTTTCTGGTTGCCCTCAATGGTCTTCTTTTTTCTCTTCCTTCTGGTGTCTTCTCCGCTCGCTATGTCGATGATCTTACCCTTTGCTGTCAGGGTGATGATTGTCTCCTTCAGTGCCGGCTTCAACTTGCAATTGATGCCGTGTCGTGTTGGGCCACCGATCATGGCTTCAAGTTCTCTACTTCTAAGACTTGTGCCATGACTTTTACACGGGAACGGGTTGTTCTTCGTCCCTCTGTCACTTTATGGTCATCCCCTTGAATACAAAAATTCCGCAAAGCTTTTGGGGTTATTCCTTGACACTCGTTTGTCTTGGTCTCCCCATATCTCTTACCTTCGTGTTGAGTGCTCTAAGGCCCTTACCCTCCTTCGGGTCTTGTCACATACTTCTTGGGGAGCAGATAGGCGCACTCTCCTTGCTTTACATTCCTCTCTTGTCCTGTCTAAGCTCGATTATGGTTGCCCTGCTTACTCGTCTGCTTCTCCTACTCTTCTCCGTCTTGATGCTTTGCACCATACTGGGTTGCGCCTCAGTTCTGGTGCCTTTCGTTCGACTCCCGTCCTTAGCTTGTATGTTGAAACTGGCTTCCTGTCTCTCCAGGACCGCCGTGATCGCTACTGTCTTCGCTATCTTGCGCGGTCCTTACAACATCCTTCCTCTCGCCTCTGTCGTGCTTTAACTTTTACCCCTCCTGCGGTTCCTGTTCCTCTTCACCAGCTCCCTCTTTCTGTTCGGTTATCTCGCCTCCAGGATTCTCTTTCCGTTCGTATTTCTAATGTTTCTCCTCGTGTTGTTCCTTCTTTGCCCCCGTGGAGAGTCCCTCTTCCGCGGTTTTGTACTTCCTTGACCCGCATCACTAAAGCTTTTACCCCTCCTACGGTTCTAAAACGCCTTTTCCTTGAGCACTTTTCTTCGCACTCCCACTCCGTTTCTGTCTTCACCGATGGGTCTAAGTCGGCGGACGGTGTTGGCTACTCTGTTGTTTTTCCTGATCGCACTTGTGTCGCTTACCTCCGGAGACTAGCATGTTTACAGCAGAACTTTATGCTATTCTCTATGCTCTTCGTCTCCTGCTTTCTCGTTGTCAGTCCTCCTTTGTAGTCGTTGTTGACTCTCGTAGTGCCTTCAGGGCTCTCGGGTCCTTTAATCCGGTTCATCCAGTAGTTGTCGAGATCCAGCATTGGCTGTTTCTTGTTCACAGTAAATTTAAGTCTGTTGAGTTTTGTTGGGTTCCCAGCCATATTGGTGTCTTTAAATGAGCGTGCGGATGCTGCCGCCAAGGAAGCTGTCCGCTCTTGTCCCATCTCTCGTAAAGGCGTTCCGTATTCCGACTTTTACCCGGTTATCCATTCCTCAGTCCTTACCCGTTGGCAGGCTTCTTGGTTGTCTCTTACTGGTAACAAGCTACGTACTCTTAAATGTTGTGTTTCTTCGTGGCAGTCCTCCTTCCACCGTAACCGGCGGTGGGAAACAGCTCTGGCGAGATTGCGTATTGGCCATACTTACTTAACCCATGGTCACTTGATGGAGCGCCGCCCTGCTCCTTATTGTCCTAGTTGCATTGTCCCTTTTACGGTCGTGCATGTCCTTCTTGAATGTCAAGACTTCCAGGACGAGCGTGTCTCTTGCTTTCGGACCGCCCCTCGCGGTCACCTGTCCCTCAATAGAATTCTTGGTGACTCGGATACTTTTGATATCGTTCGCCTTAAGCGTTTTTGTTCTCGTATTGGCATCCTTGGTGATAGCGCATTTGATGGTGCTACATAACCTTCCCGGTTTGGTGCCTTCTTTTGATAATTACTTGCTTACTTACTTACTAGTGGGATTGGGTGGTTATAGGTAGGAGCTACCTCGAATGGGCCAATAGACCTTCTGCAGTTACCTTTATTCTAATTACAAGCGCTTCGATTAATAAATCCCAGTGTCCTTATTTGCCTCATTACGAACATTTATGCATTGATATTTTGGTTTTAAATTCTTACTAACATAACTCCCAGGATCCCTTTCACAATCCGACTTCGCAATCTCAACACCATCTAGCTCGTATCTTGTAACTCGATCATCATTACCTAATCTCAAAAATCTGCCAGCATTAAACTGTATTTTCCAATATTTTGATAATTTCAAAATCCTATTTAGATCACCTTGAAGTGAGTCTTTTTCAGTGTTTATTTCCCTTCCCATTTTGTATTATCGGCAAATTTGCAAATGTTGCTGCTCAAACCTGAATCTAAACCATTTATATAAATTAAGAATAACAGACGTCCCAGGACAGAGCCTAGAGGCACTCCACTTACAAGATTTTCCAATTCTGATTTAACCCCATGTATGCTGTTTCCTTTGGTATAGCCATGCCCTAATCCATCTTAGTATAGCACCCCACCCCCCGCCCCCCCAATATTATGAGACTATCTTTTTATTCAGTTTTTCATGTAGCACTGTATCAAAAGCTTTTCTAAAGTCAAGGTACACAACATCAAAAACCTTAAAACTATCAACTGCCTCAACTATGCTGGAATAAAATGATAGCAAATTTGTTAAACATGAACGGCCATTTGTAAAACCATATTTGTATCGTTTATTAAATTGTTTTTCAAGATGAAGGCGAATGGTATTTGGCATTATATCAAGTAACTTAACCATAATAGACGTTAGGCTAATTGGCCGATAGTTTTAAGCCTGTGATCTATCTCCTTTCTTAAAAATTGGAACCACATTAGCAACCTTTCACGACTTTGCCAATCTGCCTGACTCGAATGATTTATTAAATATGGTACACAATTGATAAGAACATAAGAACAAAGGCAACTGAAGAAGGCCTATTGGCCCATACGAGGCAGCTCCTATTTATAACCACCCAATCCCACTCATATACTTGTCCAACCCACGCTTGAAACAATCAAGGGACCCCACCTCCAGCACGTTACGCGGTAATTGGTTCCACAAATCAACAACCCTGTTACTGAACCAGTATATACCCAAGTCTTTCCTAAATCTAAACTTATCCAATTTATACCCATTGTTTCGTGTTCTGTCTTGTGTTGATACTTTTAATACCCTATAAATATCCCCTTTGTTATGTCCATTCACCCACTTGTAAACCTCTATCATGTCACCCCTAACTCTTCGCCTTTCCAGTGAATGCAACTTAGGCTTTGTTAATCTTTCTTCATATGAAAGATTTCTAATTTGGGGAATTAACTTAGTCATCCTACGCTGGACATGTTTAAGTGAATTTATATCCATTCTATAATATGGCGACCAAAACTGAACTGCATAATCTAAATGGGGCCTAACTAGAGCAAGATATAGCTTGAGAACCACACCAGGTGTCTTCTTGTTACTAACGCTGCGATTAATAAATCCAAGTGTCCGATTTGCCTTATTACGAACATTTATGAATTGATCCTTTTGTTTTAAATTCTTACTAATCATAACTCCCAGATCCCTTTCGCAATCCGACTTAGCAATCTCAACACTAGCTCGTATCTTGTAACTATCTCAACACTAGCTCGTATCTTGTAACTATCATCATTACCTAACCTCAGAACTTTACATTTATCAGCATTAAACTGCATCTGCCAATCCTTTGACCATTTCAAAACCCTATCTAGATCAACTTGAAGTGATAGTGAGTCCTCCTCCGAATTAATTTCCCTACCGATTTTCGTATCATCGGCAAATTTGCAAATGTTGCTACTCAAACCTGAATCTAAATCATTTATATATATTATAAACAACAGAGGTCCCAGGACAGAGCCTTGAGGCACTCCACTTACAACATTTTCCCACTCAGACTTGATTCCATTTATACTAACTCTGTTTCCTTTGGTATAGCCATGCCTTAATCCAGCTTAATATAGCACCCCCAATACCATGAGACTCTATCTTTTTAATCAGTCTTTCATGTGGCACTGTATCAAACGCTTTGCTAAAGTCAAGGTACACATCATAATCCTTACCACTATCAACTGCCTCAACTATGCTAGAATAAAAAGATAACAAATTTGTTAAACATGAATGGCCATTTATAAAACCATGTTGCGACTCGATTATTAATTTATGTTTTTCAAGATGAAGACGAATTTTATTTGCTATAATAGATTCGAGTAACTTTCCCACAATAGACGTTAGGCTAATTGGTCGATAGTTAGACGCAAGTGATCTATCTCCTTTCTTAAAAACTGGTATCACATTAGCAACTTTCCAAAACTCTGGCACTCTGCCTGACTCTATTGATTTATTAAGTATGGTTGACAGTGGGTCACAAAGCTCCTCTTTGCATTCTTTAAGCACCCTGGCAAACACTTCATCCGGCCCTGGGGATTTGTTTGGTTTGAGTTTTACTATTTGTTTAAGAACATCCTCCCTGGTAACTGCTAAACTCGTCAACCTGTCCTCGTCCCCACCCACATAGACTTGTTCGGCTGAAGGCATACTAAGTTCCTCTTTAGTAAATACAGATGCAAAATATTTATTAAAAATACTACTCATCTCTTCATCACTATCTGTTATTTGACCTGTCTCAGTTTTTAATGGACCTATCCTTTCCCTAGTCTTAGTACGATATAACTGAAAAAACCCTTTAGGATTTGTCTTTGCTTGCCCTGCTATGCGAACTTCATAGTTTCTTTTTGCTTTCCTTACCTCTCTTTTAACATTTCTAACCAGTTGTACGAATTCCTGTTCTAAAGTGACCTCCCCATTTTTAATCCTTTTGTACCAAGCTCTCTTTTTACCTATAAGGTTCTTCAAATTCTTTGTTATCCACTTTGGGTCATTAGTATTCGATCTATTCAATTTGTATCACGGGAAAATAATATTTTAGATTTAGTGTTAACTAACAGGGAAACACAAATTGATGACATCGAAATAGGGGGTGACCTAGGGAACAGTGATCACAAAGAAATCAGATTTAGCATAGAATGGAATAGACCAGTAGGAGAAAATTCTGTTAAAGTGCCAGATTTTCGAAAAGCTGATTTTAATAGCAAGAAATTTTAGAAGAAAAAAGAAATTTTTTGAGTCAAATTGATTGGAAAGTCTTGGGTATGGGGTGTGGGCCGGTCTTGGAGCGAGACATGAACCCAGCGATAGGTGACTTAAATGGGGATTTCGATGTGGATTCAATATATAACTTATTTAAGAATATTCTAAACAAAGCACAGGAACGTAGTATACCATACAAATTGAATAGATCGTATACTAATGACCCAAAGTGGATAACAAAGAATTTGAAGAACCTTATAGGTAAAAAGAGAGCTTGGTACAAAAGGATTAAAAATGGGGAGGTCACTTTAGAACAGGAATTCGTACAACTGGTTAGAAATGTTAAAAAAGAGATAAGGAAAGCAAAAAGAAACTATGAAGTTCGCATAGCAGGGCAAGCAAAGACAAATCCTAAAGGGTTTTTTCAGTTATATCGTACTAAGACTAGGGAAAGGATAGGTCCATTAAAAACTGAGACAGGTCAAATAACAGATAGTGATGAAGAGATGAGTAGTATTTTTAATAAATATTTTGTATCTGTATTTACTAAAGAGGAACTTAACAATATGCCTTCAGCCGAACAAGTCTATGTGGGTGGGGACGAGGACAGGTTGACGAGTTTAGCAGTTACCAGGGAGGATGTTCTTAAACAAATAGTAAAACTCAAACCAAACAAATCCCCAGGACCGGATGAAGTGTTTGCTAGGGTGCTTAAAGAATGCAAAGAGGAGCTTTGTGACCCACTGTCAACCATATTTAATAAATCAATAGAGTCAGGCAGAGTGCCAGAGTTTTGGAAAGTTGCTAATGTGATACCAGTTTTTAAGAAAGGAGATAGATCACTTGCGTCTAACTATCGACCAATTAGCCTAACGTCTATTGTGGGAAAGTTACTCGAATCTATAATAGCAAATAAAATTCGTCTTCATCTTGAAAAACATAAATTAATAATTGAGTCGCAACATGGTTTTATAAATGGCCGTTCATGTTTAACAAATTTGTTATCTTTTTATTCTAGCATTGTTGAGGCAGTTGATAGTGGTAAGGATTGCGATGTTGTATACCTTGACTTTAGCAAAGCTTTTGATACAGTGCCACATGAAAGACTGATTAAAAAAATAGTCTCATGGTATTGGGGGTGCTATATTAAGCTGGATTAGGGCATGGCTATACCAAAGGAAAGAGAGAGTTAGTATAAATGGAATCAAGTCAGAGTGGGAAAATGTTGTAAGTGGAGTGCCTCAAGGCTCTGTCCTGGGACCTCTGTTGTTTATAATATATATAAATGATTTAGATTCAGGTTTGAGTAGCAACATTTGCAAATTTGCCGATGATACGAAAATCGGTAGGGAAATTAATTCGGAGGAGGACTCACTATCACTTCAAGTTGATCTAGATAGGGTTTTGAAATGGTCAAAGGATTGGCAGATGCAGTTTAATGCTGATAAATGTAAAGTTCTGAGGTTAGGTAATGATGATAGAGTTACAAGATACGAGCTAGATGGTGTTGTGATTGCGAAGTCGGATTGCGAAAGGGATCTGGGAGTTATGATTAGTAAGAATTTAAAACAAAAGGACCAATGCATAAATGTTCGTAATAAGGCAAATCGGACACTTGGATTTATTAATCGCAGCGTTAGTAACAAGACACCTGGTGTGGTTCTCAAGCTATATCTTGCTCTAGTTAGGCCCCATTTAGATTATGCAGTTCAGTTTTGGTCGCCATATTATAGAATGGATATAAATTCACTTGAACGTGTCCAGCGTAGGATGACTAAGTTAATTCCCCAAATTAGAAATCTTTCATATGAAGAAAGATTAACAAAGCTTAAGTTGCATTCACTGGAAAGGCGAAGAGTTAGGGGTGACATGATAGAGGTTTACAAGTGGATGAATGGACATAACCGGGGGGATATTAATAGGGTATTAAAAGTATCAACACAGGACAGAACACGAAACAATGGATATAAATTGGATAAGTTTAGATTTAGGAAAGACTTGGGTAAATACTGGTTCAGTAACAGGGTTGTTGATTTGTGGAACCAATTGCCGCGTAACATTGTGGAGGTGGGGTCCCTCGATTGTTTCAAGCACGGGTTGGACAAGTATATGAGTGGGATTGGGTGGTTATAGAATAGGAGCTGCCTCGTATGGGCCAATAGGCCTTCTGCAGTTACCTTTGTTCTTATGTTAGTTCATTCCGCTAAAATTAAAGTCACCCATGACATAAATACTGTTAGATCTAGATGCTCTAGATATTTCATCCCATAGGTGCTTTGCTTCCATTCTGTCTAAATTTGGTGGCCTATATATAACTCCTATTATAATATTATTAGCTTTTTCGTTTAATTCTATCCAAATAGTTTCTGTGTGTGGCTCAGTTTTGATTCCCTCTTTGAGACTACATTTCAAATTGTCCCTAACATATATGGCTACTCCACCTCCTCGTCTAATATATGTGTGAAATAGTTTAAATCCATTTATTTGATATTCAGCTAATAGTTCTCTATTTTCTACATTCATCCACGTTTCGGTAAGTGCAATAATATCTATTTTTTCTGTGCAGACAAGAGCATTTAATTCGTTAATTTGATTTCTTAGACTTCTTCTGTTAGTGTAATATACCCTAAGTGAATTGTTATTTTGAGGCCCTTCTCTTTCCCTGATCATTTTGCCAATTCCTTTCTCCCACAAACACGTACTTTTATTACCTCCTTCCTCCAAATCAATTCCCATACCTCTATCTACTAACAGTTTAAACCCAAACAAACACCTCTAACCACTTCTTCCAACGAGTTCGCAACAGCAACAACCCCAGCTCTCGATAGATGCACCCATCACGAGCATACATTTCATTTCTTCCATAGAAGTGTTCCCAGTTGTCTATGAAAGATATTGCATTTGATTTGCAATATCTTTCCAGCCGGCTATTGACACAAAGTGCCCGCGATATCCATTCATTTCCCACTCCCTTTCTTGGAAGAATGCCACATATGATCGGGATTCCTTCCTTGTTCCTAACTAATTCTATGGCTGTTTTATACCTCTGAATCAGTTCCTCACTCTTAACTCAACCAACATCATTTCCTCCCACGCTAATGCAAATAATGGGATTGTTCCCATTTCCAGCCATAATATCATTCATGTTGTTTATAATATCACCAATGCCAGCTCCGGGATAGCAAACCCTTAACCTGTTTCCCCTATCTCTAGCACAAAACGTTCTATCCAAATACCTTATCTGGGAATCTCCCACAACTAAGGTTTGCTTAGGTACTTCCTTTACTCTCTGAGGGGCCTGCGCTTCCTTTCTCTTCGTTGCTTTCCCTTTTGCGCGATCCGCAGTCTCACCACAGCACTCGTCCTCCAAAACGTCAAATGAATTAGAAGTTGCTATGGCGTTTGAAGGCGGCTTTATCAAAGTCTTCTTAAGGCCCCTGTCTTTCACAACTCTCCAAGACGAGGTCCCTTTACTACTGGTCTCCTCCTTCGTTACTTCTCGTTGTTCTTTCAGCTGACGCACCTCCTCCCGCAGAGAGTCCAACTCTGTCCTCAGGGCTCCCACTAGTCACCAGGTCCTTCACTACACTAGTCACCAGGTCCTTCACTACACGAAGGACCTGGTGAAGGATTGTGAAGCTCCTCTTTACATTCTTTAAACACCCAGGCAAACACTTTGTCCGGCCCTGGGGATTTGTTCGGATTGAGTTGCACAGATTGTTTAATAGCATCATTCCTGATAACTGTTAAGCTAGTCAACCTTTCCTCGTCCCCACCTACATGGGGAGAAGAACTTGTTGGGCTGAAGGCATAGTTAAATTGTTTTTCAATAAATAGATATAATATTTATTAAAAATACTACTCGTCTCCTCGTCATTATCCGTTATGACCTTTCACGGTTTTTAATTGACCAATCCTTCCCTAACCTTTGTTCTATATAACTGGAAAAAAATTTCAGGATTTTCCTTTGCTTGCCTTGTTATACGAACATCAGTTTCTTGTTGTGCCCTCCTTATATCTTTTTTTAACATTTCTAACCAGTTGTACGAATTCAGGCTCACCACAGCACACATCACAGTGCTGTGGTGAGCCTGCAGGTCGTTCGAAAGGGACAGCAACGAAGAGCAGGTCCTAAAAAGTGCTCAGAAAGTAAAGGATGTGCCTTAGAGAATTTTGGTTGTGGGATGTTGTTGTTGTTAAAGATTTAGCTATTCAGAACAGTGTGTCCATGTAGCACGGGCTATGGTGAGCCCGTAATTGAGTTTGGTTATACATGATAACCTTTTTCCTGTGATATTTAGGTCTAAGTTTAAAATGGAGGAGAGGACTTCTCCTTTTTCCCTGCTTATTTGTCGCTTCTGTTTTTATTGCACTTGTTTAATCTTGTTTTATTAACATTATCTTGGTGGCGGATGTAGATGCAGAATGCTCACTAATGAGTCCCATTCCTCAACAGCTTTTCTAATCATTGTAGTCGTGGTGGAATGTGCATCTAATGCAGCTGCTGTCGTTGGATTAATGTTGAGTTTGATGCTCAGGGGTTCAGTAGCTTCACATTCCAGTAAGTAGTGCAATAGCGGCGCCTCTGCCTCAGTTTCACAGATGTGACACTCTTTAACTATTGGGTTCATTACCTCCCAGCAGCACTTGTACCAAAGTCCGAGTCTGTGTATGGCAACTGCAATGTCTCTGGATATCTTTTTGCCAGGCTTGAAAGAGGAGTAACCAGTGGCTTGTTCGTACCATATCGCAGTGGATCTTCCTTCCGCTACTTTGGCTCTGTGGCGACTTTTGATAGTTGAGAATATTTTCTTCTTGATTTGCTCCTTTATCTGTGAGAAACTTGGAGGTATTTGAACCTGTACAACAGGCAGAGCAGTGGCAGTTTTTGCTAGTGAGTCTGCCTTTTCATTCCCCTCTATGCCAATGTGACTTGGTATCCAATTTAGGGTGATTGACAGCCCTCGATTATGGGCATCTTTTCCTATATGTTGAATTTCTGTGAGGAGTTGTATATTATCTCTGTGCTGACTGGATAACAATGCCTGGAGCGAAGATTTAGAGTCGGTATGAATGATGACATCATGTAAATTATTCTCAATTGTATAGTTTATTGCCTCCTTCAGGGCATATAATTCTGTTTGCAATGTTGAGCACCCACTATTCATGCTCCAGTAAGCTTCATGGTTGGTAGTGTAAACTGCTGCCCCAGCGGAACCTTTTTCTTGATCAACTGATCCGTCTGTGAAGATGCGAGTCGTTGTGGGTCTAGAGATAGTTTCCATTTGTTGCTCTATTACTTCCTTGAGCCTCTGCGGGTCACATGCTGATTTTTTAACTGGTAATCTTTCAATGATTATCTTTGGAGTCGATTCTTCCCATGGAGGAGGCTGTCGAAAGTGTTGATATGGTCTATCTTCCCCTTTGTTTTTAATGGTCAATTTCATGTCCATTTTCTCTAAAATCTTGACCACATTATCCATCCATGAGCGTGTTCTATACTGTAAGTTTTTCTGAAAGGATCTCTGTATGTTGTCTTTGATTGACAGCCTGGCGGTTGTTCCAGTAAGTTTTCCTATTATGGTGGCTATCCTTTGTTTCATCCTGTTTTCTAATGCTGGTAAATTTGTTTCCATTCTAAGGTTCTCTCTACGCGTCCATATAGGTGCTCCCAGCATTGTTCTCAGAGCATCATTTTGAGACACTTCCAGTTTCTCCCATTGGTTATCACTGAGGGATGTAGGAGCAGGAGCAGCGTAGTCGATGAGTGACCTAACTGCTTGAACGTAGTACATTTGAGTACTGGTAGAGATGCACCCTCTCTAAGACTGGTCAGAGAGCTCAAAGCTGAGTTTCTGGCTTTACAGCGTTGCCGAAGATATTCAGTGTGAGTGAATTTCAACTGGTTGTCTATTATGACTCCTAGGTATTGAAAAGAGGTAACCCACTCAATTTCTTGTCCTTGTATTGCCAGTCTGATGTCTTGAGTTCTCATTTTAACGGTCATTGCTTTTGTTTTATTGCTGTTTATTTTCACTGTTATGCGTTCCGCTTCCTTGCTGATAATATCTAGGCATTTTTGTGCATGGTTCCTTGCACCTTTGCCATTGATGATGACCACAAAGTCGTCTGCATAGTTAAGAAGTTTGGCTTTTGGTAGCTCGAGCTTCATGAATTGTTCCATGAGACAGTTGAAGAGGAAGGGCCTTAGTATTCCTCCCTGCGGAGTTCCATTTTCCAGCCTCTTTGAGGTCGATGTTTTTCCTTGGAATTTGACTTTAGCTTCTCGGTTAAGCAGGCTTCCTTTGGCAAAAGCAAGAGCGTGTCCTTTGATTTCCTTATCCACAAGGCAGCACAGTGTAGCTGGAGCACTGGCTAACTCGAAGGCTTTTTCAAGGTCTAGAAAAATAAGGATTCCAGGTTTGTCATTGATTTGATCCAGGAGGGAGGTAAGGCATTCTGTGGTTCCAACACCTTTTCTATAAGCAAACATATTTTGGTGCAGTGGATTGGCTTTCCATTCAATTCGATTAAGGACCATTCTTTCTGCAGTTTTGGCCAGACAGCTTGTTAATGAGATGGGTCTTGGATTTCCTGGGTCTTTAGGTTTTGGAATGGGAATTATAATTGCACTGTTCCAAGAGTGGTCGGGTTCTTGTCACCCATACTCTGTTAAGGAAATCAAGAAGGCTTCTTCACCCTTTTCTCCTAGCTTGGCTAGCATGTTGTAAGTGATTTTGTCCTCTCCTGGAGCTGTATTTTTAGTTTTCTTTGTAGCACTTCTGAGTTCTTTTAGATTGAAAGTTTGGTCTAGTTCGTCAGGTAAGGCTAAAGCATCATCTATTTTTTCCATCTTGCTGCTTGAAGTCTTTGTTGGTGAGTCAGAGTTGCTTGAGGAAGTTGAGTGGAACTGGCTCTTGAAGCAAATAGATTTGCTAGCTTTTCTGCTTCTTGCTCTGGATGAACATGGTGCGGCGGAGCAGGAGGCGATTTTCCTTTGGCCTTGTTGATCTGCCTCCAGATGTCGCCCAAGGACGTATGCTGATTTAAATTGGCACACCACTCGAGCCATTTTTCTGATTTTTGCTGTTTCTTCGTGCACATGATCTCGGACAGCTCTAAGAAGTCCTAGATTAGCTTCGGTTCTGTCTCTTCTGAAATTCTTTCGTGCACGATTTAGTCTGTTATGTAGCTCTTTGATCCTATCACAATAATACCAATGGTCCTTGTGTTGTTGGGTAATTGTTTTCCTCTTGGGGATGGCGTGATTTACTGCTCTATGTATTGCATTTACTAAATCTTTTTCCATTTCTTCGGTGTTGTCAGGAGGAGTGTAGTTTTGGTGCCAAGTTTCGAGAGCTTCCTGAAACTTCGTCCAATCTGCCTTGATAAAGTCCCATCCGGGCTCGGGAGCTGGAGGTCTAGGAGGTAGTGCTATATTAATAACTGTTTTTGTAGCAAAGTGGTCACTGGTCAGAACATGATCCAATGACGCAACTCATAAATACTGGTGGAAACAAACGTGAGATCAAACTTTCCCCCACCAGTGTGGGTTGGTTCCGTCGAATTAAGCAGACTGACTTCAGGCACTTCATCCAAAAGGTGTTCAATATGTCTTCCGTTGGCGTCGGTTCTTGGTGAATCAAGAAGTAATTCACTATGAGCGTTGAAGTCACCAGAGAGGATAGGTGGTGTTGTGACTGCTATTTCAAAGATTGTTGAGAGATCCATGTCATTTTCTCTCTGGCTCTTGTATACATTGAAAATGGACAGCGTTGAGTTCCTCATAGTGAGCTTAATTCCCATAATTTCGACGTTCTCGCCACAGTTGGGCAGGTCTGTGATTGCCGTGGCATTGATATTTCTTAGAATTGAAATGCCTCTGGTGCCACCTTGTGCCATAGGGCAGTGGAATCCTTGATATCCTGGGATATTGATAAATCTGCCAGTCCTGGTGAGCGTTTCTTGGAGTAGAACAATATCAATGCTATCCTTGAGAAGCACTGCTCTGTGTGTTTGTGCTTTGCTTTTGAGTCCTTGAATATTCCACTGTATAATTTTGAGATTGTCCATTTTTCCGTTTATAGTGGAATCATTGAGTCCATGGTTTTTATAGTACTGGTTTTCCCGACCGTTTGTCTTCTTGGCTGGAGTGGTGACTTTCTTCTTGGCGGGTGAGGAGACTCCTGGTTGAGCCTAAGCGCCCTTGCTACATCCAGCCACTGGGGCACCCGATGATGCTGGGATCATCATTCCTGCCTGGGAGGTCCCGGAGGCAACGGCAGGCATGTTCTCTCTGCCGCCCCGATCCATTCTGTTGCTGTCTCCCAGTGGAGCAGCGCCCCCTTGCCCCCTCCAGTTGTTGGAGGCCCCGTCCTTGCCCAGACCAGAAGGACTCGGCGCGCCAGACTGTTGCTGATCTTCATTTATTCGGACTTGCCGAGGGGTGTACCACTGGCTTTTTACCGAGGGTCTGGTCGATTGGGGTCTCGAAGTTGTTACTTTGGGTTGCTGGGTTGATCCGAAAGCTAGTATTCTTTTTACCCTTTCTGGGCATCGTTTGTTCCAGGCGTGATGTGTATCCCCGCAGTTCGGGCATTTTGCTTTCGTTTGTCTGCCTGCTTTGTGCAGATTCTTGCATATGTCGGTATTGTGGAGCTCGCTACATACACCACATCGTTCCGGGCCTCTGCAGCCATCTTTGTGGTGGCAGAAGCGCTGACATCTGTAACAGCGCATGGGTTCTGGGTTGCACAGTCTCAGCCTGAATTGACCATGGATGCCAACACTCAGTGTTGGTGCGAGGTCCTTTTATTGTTACAAGAACCTGTCTTGTTTCGATATTGTTGTGCTTGCATCTTTCCGCCGTTGTGACATTTGGGCATTCTAGGAGTCTGTTTGAATGAACTTCGACCGGGAAATTTTGAACTATCATTTTGGTGATTCTTCTGGTTTCAGTTCCACTAGGTGTTCTGTGTTCCTGAGGTTTGTGATTATATCCGGATTAGGTGTGGATATGTTATATCTACCTCTAATGTCGGGCTTGGCTCTAAGATCTGATCCTGGATTATTCTTTTCCAGTGCGGCAATGAAAGCATAAGTGGGACCATCCACTGGTTTTTTGGTCTTGAATATGGTCCTTGGCATTGGTTTGGGTGCTCCTCTTGAGTTTTGATTTGCTTCTAGTTTGGTTTCTTTGGACGTTTCTTCGGTTCTTCTTAGTTTGTTAGCCTTTCCATTGCCTACAAGTTGCCACGGTGCTTCGTTTAGGGTTGGGTCGTCTTCAGCAATTTTCCTTGCTCTTGCTACTATATCGCTGTGTCCTTCTGACGTTAATAATTCAAGAAGGATGGTTAGGAAAGTCATATCCTGGGGCGACATGGTTACACTGTACTAAAAGAGTAACTGAGGGAGTGACTGTAACTGTGTACTGCTACACTCAGCGACTGAAGTGTGGTTGTGGGAGATTCCCAGGTGTGGTATTTGGATAGAAATTTTTGTGCCAGAGATAGGGGAACCACGTTATGAGTTTGCAATCTGGGAGCTGGAGTTGGTGATATTGTCGGCAACATGAATGATATTATGGCTGGAAATGGGAACAAACCCATTATTTGTATTAGTGCAGGTGGAAATGATGTTGGACGAGTTAGGAGTGAGGAAATGATAGAGGTTTAAGACAGCCATACGAGCAACGGAGGAATCCCGATCATATGTCATTCCTCCAAATAAGGGAGTTGGAAATGAATGGTTGTCGAGGGCACTTGGTGTCAATTACCGACTAGAAAAATATTGCAAATCAAATGCAATATCTTTCATAGATAACTAGGAACACTTCTATGAAAGAAAGGAAATGTATGCTCGGGATGGGGTGCATCTATTGAGGGCTGGGGTTGTTGTTGGGAACTCGTTGGAGGCTTTTGTTTAGGATTGGGTTTAAACTGTAAGTAGATAGTGGTATGGGATATGATATGGATAAAGGGGGTAATAAAAGTACGTGTTTGTGGTGAAAACAAATTGGTAAAAATGATCAGGAAAAGAGAATTCTATTTTTTATTATTTTGAATATTTTGGTTATTATGATGCCCTTAAGGGCCTCATAATAACCAAATGCACTTACCGTATATTACACTAACAGTAGAAGTCTAAGAAACAAAATAATCGATTTAAATGCTCTTGTCTGCACAAAAAATAGATATTGTGAGTTTACAATATCTACAAGTCAAGTTTTACCGACTTGTGAGTTTAAGCAGGTTTACCGTGCATATATATACGAGGCTCGTGTTCTCTGGTAATGTGAAGGGTCAATGAAATTTAATTCAGATCTCTTAGCCATGACTAGTGTCGTTGGGAGGTTGAATTCCGTCGCAGATATAGTCCCGACACTGTGTGTGTGTGTGTGTGTGTGTGTGTGTGTGTGTGTGTGTGTGTGTGTGTGTGTGTCTAAAGCTATGATGAGCATAAAAAGTTGAGAGGGTAGTGTTTAAGTATAAATATGTTTTTGAGAAAGAGGACTTATGATACGCACAACCGTGGTAATCAATAAGCAGTACGTTTGAATTGTGCACAAAATAATTTGAACAAACTAAAAAAAATAATTTGTTGGCAATCAGTAATAACATTGATACGAGGTCTTGAACTAGATACTGAAAGGGGAAACAACAAAAGGAATGATATTGAAAAGAAACTGAACTGCAGTTGTAAAGAATTTGAAAGCTGATTAATATATATATATTGTGAAGCGATGCTGATGGAAACAGTAAGTAAACTTTATTTGAAAAAGAACACAAGACTGATAAGCATGAGACAGTGAAATCGGTAAAAATAAGAAGCAATGATGTTCATAAAACATAACCACGACCGTAATAATTCACTGTGAAAACTCTTAAAACTGTGCACACTGAGAAATCTTGTCACCACTAGTCCAGTAGTTCGTGAACTAGTGGTACACCTTTGTTTAAGAACATAAGAACAAAGGTAACTGCAGAAGGCCTATTGGCCCATACGAGGCAGCTCCTATCTATAACCACCCAATCCCACTCATATACTTGTCCAACCTGCGCTTGAAACAATCGAGGGACCCCACCTCCACAATGTTACGCGGCAATTGGTTCCACAAATCAACAACCCTGTTACTGAACCAGTATTTACCCAAGTCTTTCCTAAATCTAAACTTATCCAATTTATACCCATTGTTTAGTGTTCTGTCTTGTGTTGATACTTTTAATACCCTATTAATATCTCCTTATGTCCATTCATCCACTTGTAAACCTCTATCATGTCACCCCTAACTCTTCGCCTTTCCAGTGAATGCAATTTAAGCTTTGTTAATCTTTCTTCATATGAAAGTTTGAGTTCTTATGACCAACCCTGCAGCTGCCTGCATACCCGAGGCGGCATCCTGAAGGTACGTCTCTGGCCACATCCCGATCAAATGCAGCAGTTCCAGCCGCAGGTGCAGGTTGGGGCAGGCTTCATGGTCGCAGAACATGGCGAGTACCCAGGATTTCAAGGCAGTAGACTCGAGTGAGGCAAAATTTAAGTTGTTGTTTGTCGCCCAGGTATTTGCTAGATCAATAATTTCCCAGATAACGTCCTCCCATTGCCCTGTTATCCTAACCAACATCGTCATATGCGTGGAGAGAGTTAAGATCCATAAAACTCCAAGCTGGATTTTACTGTCAAACTCACTGAACCTCTCTCATTCGTAATAAAATAGTGAAGATTTTCCTCTGACAATTTTACTGCTCTTAGAATTTCGTATGGATCATTTAATGAAGGGAAGTTCCAAACAATAGATATGAGAAATTGTGGGAGTTTTGGAAAAGAAATATCGCGATCCATGGGAGAATATTTGAAAACTGCAGTGGGGTTTGGGGAAAATGTGACCCACCGCCGCTTTCAGTAATTGGCAGATTTTTCGTATAAAAAGTCGGAATTTCAAACTGCGAATAGGTGCAGAGAGCCAGAATTTGGTTCCAAAATATGACTCGGGTATCAAATTTGGGATGTTTGGGATATTTTGAAAACTGCAGGGGGGGCTTGGGCAAAATGTGACTCACCGCTGCTTTCAGTAATTGGCATATTTTTGGTATAAAAAGTCGGAATTTCAAACTGCGAATAGGTGCAGAGAGCCAGAATTTGGGTCCAAAATATATCTCAGGTATCGAATTTGGGATGTTTGGGATATTTTGAAAACTGCAGGGGGGATTGGGTAAAATGTGACCCACCGCCGCTTTCAGTAATTGGCATATTTTTGGTATAAAAAGTCGGAATTTCAAACTGCGAATAGGTGCAGAGAGCCAGAATTTGGGTCCAAAATATGGTTCATGTATCGAATACAACAATAAAAAAAAAAGATGACTAAGTTAATTCCCCAAATTAGAAATCTTTCATATGAAGAAAGATTAACAAAGCTTAAATTGCATTCACTGGAAAGGCGAAGAGTTAGGGGTGACATGATAGAGGTTTACAAGTGGATGAATGGACATAACAGGGGGGATATTAATAGGGTATTAAAAATATCAACACAAGACAGAACACGAAACAATAGGTATAAATTTGATAAGTTTAGATTTAGGAAAGACTTGGGTAAATACTGGTTCAGTAACAGGGTTGTTGATTTGTGGAACAAATTGTTTCCTTTGGAATAACCATGTACTAATCCAACTTAATATAGCACCTCCAATACCATGAGCCTCTATTTTTTTTTAATCGGTCTTTCATGTGGCACTGTATCAAAAGCTTTGCTAAAGTCAAGGTACACATCACAATCCTTACCACTATTAACTGCCTCAACTATGCTAGAATAAAAAGATAACAAATTTGTTAAACAGGAACGGCCATTTATAAAACTATGTTGCGACTCTATTATTAATTTATGTTTTCAAGATGAAGACGAATTTTATTTGCTATTAAAGATTCGAGTAACTTTCCCACAATAGACGTTAGGCTAATTGGTCGATAGTTAGACGCAAGTGATCTATCTCCTTTCTTAAAAGCTGGTATCACATTAGCAACTTTCCAAAACTCTGGCACTCTGCCATGACTCTATTGATTTATTAAATATGGTTGACAGTGGGTCACAAAGCTCATCTTTGCATTCTTTAAGCACCCTGGCAAACACTTCATCCGGCCCAGGGGATTTGTTTGGTTTGAGTTTTACTATTTGTTTAAGAACATCCTCCCTGGTAACTGCTAAACTAGTCAACCCGTCCTCGTCCTCACCCCACAGACTTGTTCGGCTGAAGGCATATTGTTAAGTTCCTCTTTAGTAAATACAGATACAAAATATTTATTAAAAATACTACTCATCTCTTCATCACTATCTGTCTCAGTTTTTAATGGACCTATCCTTTCCCTAGTCTTAGTACGATATAACTGAAAAAACCCATTAGGATTTCTTTGCTTGCCCTGCTATGCGAACTTCATAGTTTATTTTTGCTTTCCTTATCACTTTTTTAACATTTCTAACCAGTTGTACGAATTCCTGTTCTAAAGTGACCTCCCCATTTTTAATCCTTTTGTACCAAGCTCTCTTTTTTACCTATAAGGTTCTTCAAATTCTTTGTTATCCACTTTGGGTCATTAGTATTCGATTTATTCAATTTGTATGGTATACTACGTTCCTGTGCTTTGTTTAGAATATTCGTAAATAAGTTATATATTGAATCCACATCGAAATCCCCCTTTACGTCACCTATCGCTGGGTTCATGTCTCGCTCCAAGACCGGCCCACACCCCATACCCAAGACTTTCCAATCAATTTGACCCAAAAAATTTCTTAGGCTATTAAAATCAGCTTTTCGAAAATCTGGCACTTTAACAGAATTTTCTCCTACAGGTCTATTCCATTCTATGCTAAATCTGATTTCTTTGTGATCACTGTTCCCTAGCTCACTCCCTATTTCGATGTCATTAATTTGTTTCCCTGTTAGTTAACACTAAATCTAAACTATTATTTTCCCGTGTTGGTTCCTTAATGTGTTGCGTAAGAAAGCAATCGTCAATTCTAGAAAATCTTCTGCTTCACTATTCCCTGTTTTGTTCAACCAGTTTATTCCACTAAAATTAAGTCACCCATGACATAAATACTGTTAGATCTAGATGCCCTAGATATTTCATCCCATAGATGCTTTGCTTCCATTCTGTCAAAATTTGGTGGCCTATATATAACTCCTATTATAATATTATTTGCTTTTTCGTTTAATTCTATCCAAATAGTTTGTGTGTGGCTCAGTTTTGATTCCCTCTTTGAGACTACATTTCAAATTGTCCCTAACATATATGGCTACTCCACGACCTCGTCTAATATATGTGTGAAATAGTTTAAATCCATTTATTTGATATTCTGCTAATAGTTCTCTATTTTCTACATTCATCCACGTTTCGGTAAGTGCAATAATATCTATTTTTTCTGTGCAGACAAGAGCATTTAATTCGTTAATTTTATTTCTTAGGGTATATTACACTAACAGTAGAAGTCTAAGTGAATTGTTTTTTTGAGGCCCTTCTCTTTCCCTGATCATTTTGCCAATTCCTTTCTCCCACAAACACATACTTTTATTACCTCCTTTCTCCAAATCAATTCCCTTACCTCTATCTACTAACAGTTTAAACCCCAACAAACACCTCTAACCACTTCTTCCAACGAGTTCGCAACAGCAACAACCCCAGCTTTCGATAGATGCACCCCATCACGAGCATACATTTCATTTCTTCCATAAAAGTGTTCCCAGATGTCTATGAAAGATATTGCAATTGATTTGCAATATCTTTCCAGCCGGCAATTGACACCAATTGCCCTCGACATCCATTCATTTCCCACTCCCTTTCTTGGAAGAATGCCACATATGATCGGGATTCCTCCCTTGCTCCTAACTAATTCAATGGCTGTCCTGAATCTCTGTATTAGTTCCTCACTCCTAACTCGTCCAACATCATTACCCCCTGCACTAATACAAATAATGGGTTTGTTCCCATTTCCCGTCATAATATCATTCATGTTTCCAACAATATCACCAATTCCAGCTCCCGGATAGCAAACCCTTAATCTGTTCCCCCTATCTCTGGCACAAAACGTTCTGTCTAAATACCTCACCTGGGAATCTCCCACAACCAAAATTCGCTTCGATTCTCCCTTTTCCTTTCGAGCAGTTTGGGGACCTGCGTTTCAATGCTACTCATTGCTTTGTCTTTGCCTCCTTGTTGAACAACAGGTTCACCACAGCACTCGTCCTCTAATACGTCAAATGCATTAAAAGTCCTTAGGTGTAGGCTACTAGTTTTGGGTTTTGCCAAGGTCTTCTTAAGACCCCTGTCTTTCACAACTTGCCAAGACGAGGTCTTCTTAATACCGGTCTCCTCCTTTGTTTCGTCCTGCTGTTGTATCAGCTGTCGTACCTCCTCCCGTAGCGAATCCAACTGTCCTCAGAGCTCCAACCAGACTCGCCAGCTCCTTCACTAATCCTTCCATTATTGCTACAACAATATTAGTACAATCGGATAATATTAGTACATTGTTATTAGAAACAATGGGTATAAATTGGATAAGTTTAGAGTTAGGAAAGACTTGGGTAAATACTGGTTCGGTAACAGGGTTGTTGATTTGTGGAACCAATTACCGCGTAACGTGGTGGTGGGGTCCCTCGATTGTTTCAAGCGTGGGTTGGACAAGTATATGAGTGGGATTGGGTGGTTATAGATAGGAGCTGCCTCGTATTGGCCAATAGGTCTTCTGCAGTTACCTTGTTCTTATGTTCTTATATGTAATATTCTTGGTATTATTCTCATGGCTTCATTTTGCACCTTCTCCAACTTGTTTAGTCTGCCTCCACCAACACAAGACATGACAGGGGCAGCATAACCAATGAGATCTCACAGTATGCCATGTGATTACCATTGGAATGTGACATATAGAATATGAGTAATAATTATGTACTGTATGGGTTTGTGAGCCCATTGGACCATATATATAGACGAGGGTAGAAATAGTCTAAGCTACTGTCCTTTTGAGATGTGCTTCCTTTTCTCAATAAACTTATTTGAACTAGGAGGGGGGTGGTTGAAGGCACCAGGTACTCGTCTAGAGCACATGGCGCGTGTGGAGCTGAAGCTCGACCTCCATTACCACACCTGGATGAACACACGCACAGCACTCGCGTGCGCGCGCACATGGTCATAAATATTGAGCCTCTTGAGGTAACCTTCAAACAGCGGGTTTTTACACAGAAGTTACTCCCTGTAATCGATAATATAATTAATGTAGAAGGTATTGATGAATAATTGGGTGTCCTCAGGATGTATGCAGAGCAGCTGGAGAAGGCGGCTGCTGCTGCTCTTCCTCCTCATGTTTCCCACTTGTGCCCTTCATAGTTTTTGTTTGACTTTGTTCATTTGATCAATGACTATAATACCTTTACATTTATTTAGTTTGATCAGTCAGGGGCATAACTGGCCGACCCCTCACAGTGTTCAAGAGAGAACTGGATAAGCACCTCCAAAGGATACCTGATCAACCAGGCTGTGACTCGTACGTCAGGCTGCGAGCAGCCGCGTCCAACAGCCTGGTTGATCAGTCCGGCAACCAGGAGGCCTGGTCGACGACCGGGCCGCGGGGACGCTAAGCCCCGGAAGCACCTCAAGGTAACCTCAAGGTAGGGTATCATTTTGTCTGGTTTTGTTTAAGTTTAGTAACAATGTGAAGTGTGGTCTGGCAAACGATGCCAGGGTCTCGTGAGAGAGGTTAAAGAGTGCGAGTGCCAACTTTCACCCACAATTTAGAAGCCAAGTGTCCGGGGGACACCAGGCGCCCCTAATTGATGATGACTCGGTGAACAAAAAGATTAAACTGCCGGTGTGGAGATCTCTGGAGAGCGTTTGACCACCTCAACGTGTAGATGAAAGGCCTTAATCATTACATGGCTCTAGTCACTATCTACGACTACCTACTGTGATCCAGTTCCCAGATGTCCAACCACTTGCGGTGGACGGTAGAGTGACGGTCTCGCTGCATGCAGGTAGGCGTTCAATATCCGACAGTCCTCAAGTAGTTGGGCATCATTCGTCTCCCCCATCCCATCCTTAATCCTTATGACACTCGCTTCCCAGTGCCATATAGTTGTAATGGTTTCGCGCTTTCTCCTGATAGTTCCCTTCCCTGCATCTGTGTGCTAGCTACTACTAACCAACCTCTCCTCCAATCTAATCAACCTCTCCTCCATCAAAGAACGTCGCTTTTCCCTTGTATGCAAAGGGCTAAGGCCAAAAATGGTCGTACTAAAAAATTGGAAGCGGTTCGCCAAAGTGACGTAGTCTCCCGTTTTCTGTTCTGGGTCCTCTGGTAGGTTAAGAGAGGACACTTACCTGGAAACACAAACCGAAACTGTCTATTTTCCGCTTGTTACAACTTTATTACAAGTTGTTACATCTTGGCTTAACGTTTATGACGTATTAGAATGTTGTTACAACTTGCTATATTGCTTGTTATAACTGGTTAAGAGGTATTAAAACTTGTTAGAACGTTGTACCAACGTCGTAGTTTCGGTGTGTGTGTGGCGGGTTTAAATTGATCATTTTCTTGACATTGGGAAACCTTAGGAGGACGGGCTGCTGCTCTTTGGTATCTTAGACCTCAATATTGTTGGTCCATATAGCTGAAAGGTCAACAAACCGATACCTCAGCTTGCAAGAACAGGCTACCGCAGCTGTCTTCATGAGCCTCCACAGGTTGTCCACAAGTGTCAACCATTATTATTATATAGTACAACCGCCAGAAGTGGCGGATGTACTGAATTGTCTATAACCCAGAAAATTGTTCGAGCTTAAGGGTTTCTTAATACATGGGCAAGTTTCTTCCACATCTCGTCTGACGGCCATGTGGGAGATGGGACAGTTGAAGTGTGCGGACCGCCGTGGGTGCCACTGTCTACTCCCTGGATGACAGTGTGTAGAGTGGTGTACTGAAGGTTCTCTGCCACTGTTATTCTTGACTTTACGATGGTTATCGAACTCGAACTCCTGGACTTTTCTTCCCAGGTGCTATTAAATCTCTCGTCACCCGCTGCTTCCTGGTACATGGTAGTCGCGCGCACATTCTTGAGACTTCCTCTCCGGGGGATCTCTCATAACTTATTTGACAAATCAAATTAGTGAGTCTCGGCTGATTTGTTTGTAAACAATACTGCTAGAGTTAAAGCTCCACTATACTGAATTCAGTAATGTACTGCACTTAAGAGGCAGAGTGGAGCATAGACCTGCCTGACATGGGGGAGGGGGGGCATGACGGCTGAGTGGACAGCGCTTGGGATTCGTAGTCCTAAGGTTCAGGTTTTGATCCCCGCCGAAGGCGGAAACAAATGGGCAAAATTTCTTTCACCCCGATGCACCTGTTCACCTAGCAGTAAATAGGTTCCTGGGAGTTACAGCTGCTATGGACTGCTTCCTGGAGATGTGCAACAAAAAGGAGGCCTGGTCGAGTACCGGGCCGCGGGGACACTAATCCCTTAAATCACCTCAAGATAACCTTGAGATAGACGCGCTGTGCTCTCTGACGACACAGTTGGGTCAGGAGGTTGCTTCTAATATGAGATTACAGTTTCCTCCACCTGACGATGACTGTAGCTTATTTACTGTTACGATCCCAGGTAGCCGAAAAAACGTCTCTCTCCTTTGAGAATTATTGTCAGGACTGACCTGACTAGAAGGTCGGAGATATACAGACATGAAGATCCATATGTAAAAAATAATTGGGTAAATTTTACAGAGTTTAGGAATGTGGGCAGTAAATAAGAAAATAGATAAATGACTGGTTATGAGATGTGGATAATTTGCTGGAGGTCAGAGGCTCGCTTCGGGAGGGCTCTGACCCCACTTGAGTACCAGACATCGTGAGGGGAAGCTGCGCTCCATTTGAGCTCCCGTTGGAGAGGATCCCCTGTTGGATATACCTTCAAGAGAAAGGAAGTGTGCAGACGTTCCAGCTGTGGAATCGAGGTGGGAACGTTGTGGTCTCAAGTCCTGGTCGGCAAGGAGAGTTTAAGCCACCCAGAGACATTATCGTGGGCCATGGGAGCGCCCTGATCAGACTCAGGTCAGTCTGATCAGGTCAGAGGGAGAGCGCCCTAGACTAGACAATCTGTGGTAAGCACGATTTTAAGCCAGTTTATAGTGATTACTTGTAGTTGGTTGTATGCCCAGCGACAGTAGCGAATGTTTATTGATAAGTTAGACATGTTTTGGCAAGACAGAAGGCCTAAAATAAGAGTGGAGATGGAGGAACGTCCTGGAAGACAGAGCGACGTCTGTCTCCTCTGAGCACTGGCAGACGACTGAGGGAGCCCAGCTCCTGGTGGGGTAGCTGCCTTGAGGACCGCCTGGCCGGGCGGAGCATGGACCAGCCCAAACGGGCGAGTCCGCTCTCTCGGTATGTAGAGAGCAGATAGATGTTGGATGAAAACATAGTGTGGATTATTTCGTCTGTGTTTATAAGGAATCATTTTTATTGGCGTGTCAATGGGTTGCAGGTTTGTCTTTGGAAGAAGTTGCCGAGTGGACTTCGAGCCCGTAGAGTGAGTTAGTGGAAGAGACTCAAAGACTGTTGAAGGAGTAGTATACTCTGAGGAAGAGTAGCCCCACAGTGAAGAGTAGAACCTTGAGCTGTGAGGAGAAGCAGTGAAGAGGAGTGTCACGTGCTTCTGTAATGTCAGTGGTGAAGCACCATTGTTGCTCAAGGAAAACTTCATGGTGTAGCAGCCTGGAAGAGCTGCGGAGGATCCTGGTAGATAAATCCAGAAGAACCTGAAGATGTCAGGGTAGTGAACTTCCAGATGTGGACGGGAAGTTCTGGTTGATTACTTGTAGGGAGTTGGTAGTGTTTGGTTGTCATTAGCGTGCATGACGCAGTGAAAGGTGAGTGAGTGTTTGCCATTTTTGTGCCAAGGAGTACTTATACTGAAGTAGTTACAGTCGTAGGCTGGATTACCTGCAGAGACATACATGTGTGTTCTAGGATTGATAGGGTGATCGATTGATCATTGTTGTATATCAAGGAACATTTATACTAATATTTGTTACTGAATTCATACGCTGATTTTCCTTGTACATGTTAATAGACATGTATATTCTCTTGCTGATAGTGCAACATTGTGTTATAAGACTTGACCTACTTGAGGTTGGTAGTATTAGGTGGTGAATCAGAAGATAGGATGCCACTTGATAAGTAGATGATAGAGTTCTGATGGTGTTGGAGAGCAACCTGACTGAAATAATATAGTGTAGGATTTATTATTACTATTATTTTATGTGTATGTATTGTGTATGTGCTTTGTCCAGTAAATGCATTCAAATTTGCTGGTGTTTGCCCTTGTCCTAGTGAGGCTTCCCAGGAAGTAGGAAAAAAGGTGAGAGAGAGAGAACCAAGAACCACAGCTGTGGACAGGGTAGAACAGAAAACTAATAAGTCAAAGGGGATTGAGATCATATCACATAAGGAGAGAGTGGGGAGTCACAGCGGCTCGAGTGGGTGTGTGCACGTGACAACGAGGCTAAGTATTGGAGCCACATCCCCTAAAAGTGTGACTGTTACGGCTCTCTCGGGTCGCAACCGGGTTCTTTCTCTGATGATGTTAGAGGTAGG
This sequence comes from Procambarus clarkii, assembly GCF_040958095.1. Classification (NCBI taxonomy): domain Eukaryota; kingdom Metazoa; phylum Arthropoda; class Malacostraca; order Decapoda; family Cambaridae; genus Procambarus; species Procambarus clarkii. The sequence goes on along the minus strand of NC_091157.1, from coordinate 26,170,894 downwards.
GTATCCGGCCCCAAGCTAGTAGTGGCTTTCAAGGGATGTGATCCGTATCGCAAATAAATTAAAGGGAAAGGGAGACAAAGGCAAAAACTTAATAATATAATTGTCACCATCACCATAAATACTATATATCTTATCACACGGGGGAGGTATAAACACTATTATATACAATGTAGTCTTCTTCTGAAGACGCAGAGTGTTCCACGGTGCTCGACGATGCTAAGGTCTTGGTCCTCTTGTGGCCTCACGACGAATCCTTCGATTCTCTTGAGTCTACCCTGGCCACAGGCCAGCCAAATCACAGTTCCACTGGGGGCACCGTCGTGGAGGCTGTCAACCACAAATCCAGCCTGTAGCTGGCAGGTTCCAATCAGCAACGCTGGTTAGGCCACTCCACGACCGATACTAGGGTAGCGAGCCCTAGTCAGGAGCCTCGTGTGATCCCACAGATCACTCTCCTCACCACAACACCCTAGTGGTTAAGCGTCTCCACCAGTCAGTCCCGGGTATGACAATCCCTCAGCTGCCACGTCACAGGCAGGCTAACACCTCAGTGTTCATCCGGGGGGTGACTCACAGCTGCTGCAGCAAATACTTGGAGACAAGACGGCTGCCTTGGGTAGACTGATCCAACTTCCATTACAGCAGTCCCAGGTCGACTCTGTAATCAGACACGTCATCAGTACTAGGGACACTCTAGGGCACCTCACTTACAGGCTTAGACACAAACGCCCACCTATCCACTCCATAGATGGCGTTGATGTCTAAGCTCCACCTCACCAGGGGTCAGCAGCGGCTGTGTTATGAGCTGATCAGGACGGGAAACTAGCCCTCGTGGCCAGTATATCTCGTCCTCACTAGATGGCCCCGTCCATTTGGAGGGGGTTTCGGGAGCTGACCCACAGATGGCGCGGTCGTCACTGCTCCGTGCTCGGATGCTGGGCTCGGGTCCGTAACAGTGACGTTGAGCCCCTCTCCAAGAGCCAGAAGCGCCCAGGGTGGTGATCTGGTAAAGTATAAGCACTCTACCGAGTGCTTGTGGGTTGGGTTGTCCATAAAGGAGGATCAACGACACCACCACCAACCCGCAATACTGTTAAGTGCCTTAGCCCCAAATGGGTGTGCCAGATCTGAGAATATCCTTTTGGGTCGACTGTAACCACACACCCAGACTTCATGCAGGGAGGCCAGATGCGTCGAATGACCAATCCGAAAGGGGGGAGAGGCGAGAACAACCGCCAAAGATCCTGTAGTATAGGAGAATGATAAAGACCAAAGTGGTCTTCCCCTCCACGATGCACCAGAAGTCCTTCTCTCACTGGGTCGTTCTCTCTGCAACTAGCTTGCAGCGATGAAGCAGGTAGAGGACGGGTCCTCACATCGAATTTGATATTCAGTGATCGGGAATAGGGGCTGGAGCCTGAACCCGCTCAAGTGCCTCTTCAGGACAATTGTTAGTAAGGTAATAAATGGGGGCATTACTGCAGAATGAGGGAATGACATACAGACCTGTGTAAACAAAATAACACTTTATTCAATAACTTACTAATACACAACCCCACACTTTATATTAAACCAAGAGTGTCACTTCAAATCTGACAAACACCACTTTGCAGCAGGTCTCCTTGATCCACCACCTGACAGGTGTATAGACAGTCTCGACCCACTGGACGGGTCAACAACAACAATGAACTAACCTGAAAATACTTCGTGTACACTCTTCTCAAATCAACCACGTCACCGACACTACGTCAACATATGGAAATGCGTATATTATGGAGGGTATGTGGTTGTATTGAGAAGGGCCAATAGTCATGATGTATCAAAAATAGTGGGATAGATAGGCCTGGCCCCCAAGGAACTAAGGTTCCTATTAATGATTCTGTTCTAAATTACAGGTCTGCTGTCTAGTAGCTAATCGTCTACACGACTTCAACAGGATGAATTGATACTTCTTATAAACTAACTTGTTTATTAAACCCTCTAATAACCCCCATATACATTAATACAATAATTTTCTTTACCACTCTACCTCACGTTAAATGCCTTAGTCCACATAGACAGGATGCAAGGTTTACAATTGCAACTAGGGTAAAGACTACTTGGAAGGACACTAGTAATGGCTCTAGGTAGCCTGGTATCACTTGAGCACACTTGGTTTCACTAAAACAGCCTAGAGTAATCTTAGTGATAAAAGCACTAGCTTAGACTACACCAGAATATTAACTAGACAAATTTGCCAGGACATGGACTCTCGGTATTATACTTACCTTATTCAACCTTGATTCTCTAAGATAAGGGAGGAGATCGGAGCCCACGAGGGTAGAAGTGAACACAACAGCCAGACACAGAGACCGAACACAGCCCCCTCCGCTCTCATAAATATGCTGCCGGGAAGCGAGCCTAGCTGATCATACAGCCATAAACATTATAAGTCTTCACCGACATTCATTATTAGTTACTTAAACAGTTCTAAGAATAGCTGATAACTAGTTAAATATTATATTTAATAATCAACAATCTCAGAGTCTGAATGCTCTGTGAGAAACAAGATTCATCTTAAGTCTGGAAAGGAAGACGGAACCAAAGGCGCACCTAGGAATTCAGGCTCCATGAATGTAAATGTTATTGTTAATTAAATATCCTTCTCACATGATCCAATTCTATCAATTAATGTATAGTAATTATTTAGAGCTCAATTTGACCTCTGGTTTCCAAGTAAGAACCCAGGGTTGTAACAGCGTACACAACAATGTCACCAAGACAATCACCACAATAACACACCCACAAGTAATTTACGTTACTTCACTCAATGCCACTAAGACATAAAACAACACAAGTAAATTACTTTAACAACAATGTCAGACATTAAATCAATTGCGTTAACGTCACGCGGACGACCATCAATCGGATACAATTAACGTGAATTATTTGAGCAATTGTTAAGTAAACACCCACAGTTACATTAATCAGTCACTCAGGACAATTTACCAATACTTGCTACAAGTGGACATCTGGTTAAGCTAGATAATACAGAACAGTACTCTAAATATATTTACTGAAAGGAAGTAATCTTCCCAAAGTTGCCCGACTCCACAGTGGTTGCACACTTCCCTGTATTCTCATCTTGATCTTTAATTGATCTCATTTAAATTTCAATATAATAAGTTTATTGAGGTAAAATACACACAAAGGGATGAGGTAACTTATCCCTTTGTGTGTATTTTACCTCATCTTATGATGTGTGTAATAATTCACATGATCTATCCACTGACGCTTTCTTTAGATATACTCATACATAAAGGCATTTAGTACGGCATCATTTTAAAATGACACGGTATCACTGCAATCTTCTATTCCTCAGGATTTCCATCCGCTGAAATCATCCTGCTCTTAAGATAGCATATGTCAAGGAGACCTAGGACATACGCTAATACAGTTTTGATGTTTGAGTTCAGGTGCATGTAGGATGGAATTCTCGATTCAGTCTGGTCACCCTCAGTGGACACCAGTAACCCACAAAGACAAATGGTAGCAGCAGCAACTAACACCAGGCTTGGACCAGCATTCCCTTGATCGGCTCCAAGCGGATGTTGGTGCAGAGGGAGAAAATTTGTCTGTAGCTCTCCCCCCCCTCCCCCCCCCCCCCCCCTACCAGAGCGTGTGGGAGCATGGACGGACTGGAAGTGGTCACCATCAGGCCCACTACAGGGCTCTGGTACAACTCAGTAACACAGCTGGGACATCCTTCTTTTCCAATTCCTTTTTCTTTCCATCTTCACAGATTTGTATGCGAATTTTATCCCTTTGACTTGTCTCGTTTAACGAAAGATTTGTTCTTAATGATGTCTATTGAACATTTTGAACGACCAATGCCCTTTGGACTATGCACGTTGAAACATGATAGGTTTTTACACAGCACAGAGTAGGAGATACAAAACGCATAAGGGTTGTACAAGGTCACAATTGGCTTGTGAGTACTGTGATCAGCAGCGTAAAAAGCAAGCGATGGGGGAAAGACGAAAACTGGGACTCTGCTATCCAGCCCACTAGGTTGCATCACCACATTACCTTAGGAATGTACAGGGGAGGCAAGACAGGAGTAGTGACACGAGTGTACACAATCGTAACAAAGGGTTGTTTGTGAAGGAAGGAAGCTAATGGCGTCGTCGTTGTCACCGTAGGCGGCGCCGTGTCAGGCAATGAGTCACAATAACGTGGTTAAAGTAAGTTGACCAGACCACACACTAGAAGGTGAAGGGACGACGACGAAACGTTGTCGTCCCTTTACCTTCTAGTGTGTGGTCTGGTCAGCGGCGCCGTTGTCACCGTAGGCGTCCTCGGCATACACATGTGTGTTCATTTGAAAACTTTTTAAATTAAAAATTTCTTCTACTTCATAAACCTCGGTGCCGTAGGCGTTGTCGTCACTGTAGGCGTTGTCGTCACTGTAGGCGTTGTCGTCACCGTAGGCGTTGTCGTCACCGTAGGCGTTGTCGTCACCGTAGGTGTCCTTGGCATACACACGTGTGGGTGTGTGTGTGTGTCTGTACTCACATAGTTTGTTGGGATCGAACTGTCGAAAACCCAACACATTTAAAATAGGTTTGTTCTGAGTGTTTTTCTTATGCTTTGTAATATAATGGGGTACATTAATTTTTTCAGGTGTCAGCCTCAGCATGACCTATTGTCAGGTGCGACAGACGTGGTGCTGAGGTCTGACAAAGGACAAGAAATAGTTTTGGAAAAGACTGCATCATGGATATATTCGGCTATATCACGAAATTCATAAGAGTACATTATATACAATATAATACATGTATATATGTTAAGGCACTGTACATAATATGTACAGTTATATATATAACTTGAGACACTATGACTATGAGAAAGTCGTCACTCATCCGGTGATTCCTCCCACTTAAGGATCATCCACTTTTCCGGAATTAGTACCACTATCGGGAAACTGCGAGTTACCTCAACGCCGACCTCTATATATCAAAGACGGTGACTTCCACAACTTCAAAGACGTCTACCATGCCGCTAGGTCCTCGCGTCCTTTTCCTTGGTGAGGGTGGAGCATACTGTAACAGTTGGGTTCAGCTGGTCACACACACACACACACACACACACACACACACACACACACACACACACACACACACACACACACACACACACACACACACACACGGTCCAGATGTAATCGGACTCACTGAAACAAAACTCTCTGGAATCATAACGAATGCCGTGTTTCCCCAGGAGTATACAGTAATAAGGAAAGAGAGGGAAGGTAGAGGAGGAGGCGGAGTGGCCCTACTCATGAGAAGGGAATGGAGTTTTAAGGAGATGGCCATCCCGGGCTGTGAGGAGTTCAGAGACTACATAGCAGGCACCATAACAATGGGAGGACCAAGAATAGTAGTAGCAGTAATATACAACCCTCCACCAAATGACAGGAGACCCAGTCAAGAGTATGAAAACAACAACAAGGCAGTTAACACTATAATTGAGAGGGCAGCCTCTGCTGCCTGTAGAAATAGATCCCACCTGCTCATCATGGGCGACTTCAATCACGGAAAGATTGACTGGGAGAACAAGGAACCGCATGGAGGCGAGGATACGTGGAGAGCCAAACTATTGGAGGTGGTGACAAGCAACTTTTTAACGCAGCATGTCGGAGAACCCACAAGGATGAGAGGCAATGACGAACCAGCGAGACTCGACCTAGTCTTCACTCTGAACGACTCCGACATAAGAGAAATCGGTTTTGAGGACCCAGTAGGAATGAGCGACCACAGTGTACTGGTGTTTGAGTACTTGATTGAAGAAGGGTTATTGAACTCGAGGAGGGATACCGAAACCAAAAGGTTAGCATACCGAAAGGGAAACTATGAGGGGATAAGAAAATTCCTAACAGATATAGCATGGGAAACAGAGCTCAGGGGAAAGACGGCCCAAGATATGATGGATTACATCACGCAGAAGTGCAAGGACGCAGCAAACAAGTTTGTCCCAGTCCAAAAGGAAAACAGAGAAATGAAGATGAGAAACCCATGGTTTAATCAAAGATGTAGGCTAGCTAAGCAGCAAAGTAAAAGGGCATGGAGAAACTATAGGAATAACAGGACACTGGAGAGCAGAGAAAGATACCAGAATGCCAGGAATGAATATGTCAGGATGAGAAGAGAGGCAGAAAGACAATACGAAAATGACATCGCAAGCAAGGCAAAGACTCAGCCTAAATTGTTGCATAGCCACATTAGGAGAAAAACAACAGTAAAGGAACAGGTTATGAGATTAAGGATAGGGGCGGAAGGATTCACTACAAATGACAAGGAAGTGTGTGAGGAATTGAATAAGAAATTCCAGGAGGTCTTCACCTTAGAACAAGGAGAAATTCCAGAGGTAAGTGAGGGAATAGCTAACCAGGAACCACTGGAAGAGTTTGAGATTACCAGTGGGGAAGTAAGGAAGTGTTTACTAGAGTTGGACGTGACGAAGGCTATAGGCCCAGATGGAATCTCCCCTTGGGTTCTAAAGGAAGGAGCAAGAGAACTGAGCCTACCACTCTCCATAGTGTATAACAAATCACTGGCAACAGGGGAACTGCCAGATACTTGGAAAGCAGCTAACGTAGTCCCGATATACAAGAAAGGGGATAGACAGGAGGCACTGAACTACAGGCCAGTGTCCCTAACCTGCATACCATGCAAGCTGATGGAGAAGATTGTGCGAAAAAAACTAGTGGAGCATCTGGAGCGAAGGAACTTTGTAACACAGCATCAACATGGGTTCAGGGATGGCAGGTCCTGCCTCACAGGGTTACTTGAATTCTACGACCAGGCAACAAAAATAAGGCAAGAAAGAGAAGGGTGGGCAGACTGCATATTTTTGGATTGTCAGAAAGCCTTTGATACAGTGCCACACAAGAGGCTAGTGCGAAAGTTGGAGATGCAGGCTGGAGTGAGAGGGAAGGTACTCCGGTGGATAGAGGAATACCTAAGCAACAGGAAACAACGACTCTGTGTGAGGGGTGAAGTCTCAGATTGGCGAGACGTCACAAGTGGAGTCCCGCAGGGGTCAGTCCTTGGACCTATACTGTTTCTGGTATATGTAAATGATCTCCCAGAGGGTATAGATTCGTTCCTCTCAATGTTTGCCGACGATGCAAAAATTATGAGGAGGATTGAAACAGAGGATGATAGGAGGCTACAAGATGACCTGGATAGACTGAGTGAATGGTCCAACAAATGGCTGTTGAAGTTCAACCCGAGTAAATGCAAAGTAATGAAACTAGGCAGTGGAAACAGGAGGCCAGGCACAGGATACAGAATAGGAGATGAAGTACTTAATGAAACAGACAGAGAGAAAGATCTAGGAGTTGATATCACACCAAACCTGTCTCCTGAAGCCCACATAAAGAGAATAACGTCTGCGGCATATGCGAGGCTGGCTAACATCAGAACGGCGTTCAGGAACCTGTGTAAGGAATCATTCAGAATCTTGTACACCACATATGTAAGACCAATCCTGGAGTATGCGGCCCCAGCATGGAGCCCGTACCTTGTCAAGCACAAGACGAAGCTGGAAAAAGTCCAAAGGTATGCTACTAGACTAGTCCCAGAACTAAGAGGCATGAGTTATGAGGAAAGGCTGCGGGAAATGCACCTCACGACACTGGAAGACAGAAGAGTAAGGGGGGACATGATCACAACCTACAAAATCCTCAGGGGAATCGACCGGGTAAACAAGGACGAACTTTTCAACACTGGTGGGACGCGAACAAGGGGACACAGGTGGAAGCTGAGTACCCAAATGAGCCACAGAGACGTTAGAAAGAACTTTTTCAGTGTCAGAGTAGTTAGCAAATGGAATGCATTAGGAAGTGATGTGGTGGAAGCTGACTCCATTCACAGTTTCAAATGTAGATATGATAGAGCCCAATAGGCTCAGGAATCTGTACACCAGTTGATTGACGGTTGAGAGGCGGGACCAAAGAGCCAGAGCTCAACCCCCGCAAGCACAATTAGGTGAGTACAATTAGGTGAGTACACACACACACACACACACACACACACACACACACACACACACACACACACACACACACACACACACACACACACACACACACACACACACACACACACACACACACACACACACACACACACACGCGCGCGCACGCACGCACGCGCGCGTACGTACGTGTGACGACTGGATGTCGACGCGATGGAGGGGAGTAGATTTCTGTTCAGTTCATTCTCCGACCAGCACTCATTGCCTCGCCCGGTGATTCTGATTGGCTAACAGAAATTCCCGCCACCGGACGAGCCACACCGTGCTGACCGTTAACGACCTTCACGGTCGTTAACCTTGTTCTTCCTGTAATATTGAAAGTATTACTATTAATATAAGTGCCTGTTTTTATGCGACGCAATAACACGACAAAGTATTCCATAACACTCCTCCCCCCTTAAGAGTGTTATCTCGGAGCATTCAGACTAATTTTCTTCACCGAATGTAGCACTATCCCTTTTGCGTCCATCATATTAAGTTTTAACTCATTCTAGTCATGACATGTCTTATCAGACATACCTTATCATTTTGTAGACATGGTGCCGTACCTACTGACCACTGATCTTTGGCGTACAGGATCTCCTTTGCCTCCAACTGCACACACAATCTGTTTTAACAACAAATCATCTTTATAAGTATATAAAAAAATACCAACCCGTTCTCGCACTTTCGTATAGTCAATATTGACTTATTAAATACGTGCATGTGACGTACTAAACATACTAGTTTTCCTTGAAAAGCTTCATAGAAAACACCGACTTTATCTAACCTTAGTATGTTAAGATAAGCATCTTATTGCTTCGTAATTACAATTTTTACTTAACCTATTATAGGTATAGGTTAAGTAATAATTGTAATTACAAAGTAATAAGATGCTTATCTTAACATACTAAGAAGGTTAGGTAAGGTCGGTGTTTTCTATGAAGCTTTTCAAGGTAAACTAGTATGTTCAGTATGTCACATATGCACGTATTTAATAAGTCAAAATTGACTGTAAGAAAGTGCGAGAACAGGTTGAAAAATACATAGGTACGTTTTCAGAACACAGCGCTTTGGACGGTGTGGCTAATGCACAAGTACTTTCCTGATGTCTATCGTCCCTCATCACTTTACTATTTCTTATTTTCTTTTCTAAAACGTCTTGATTCACACTTCCATCTACTGCCATTATACTTCCGTCTCCTGTCGTCATACTTCACTCCCTCGTCTTCACCGACGATCTTCCCTTTCGTCTCCTCATTTATCCGAGACTTCGTCTTCGACTTCCATCGAATCCTCGGTTTTCTTCTATTCCTCCATGCTTGTATCATCATCTTCTCACACTTCTTACCTCTATACAACTCCATTTCTTCTCCTTCACGTTTTCTGTGAAACATGTCAACTCCTGACATCTCAAACAACTTAACTCCATTATCCCTATGCTTCTGTGCTCGTGGACAACCTGACGCTCTACTTCCGTCCTCGGTCTGTCCACATCCTTCCTTCTGCTCAGCACAGTTGCATTCACCTTCCGACTCTTAATTTCAACGGGCTTGGCTCTAGGAAGCGCTGGAGCAGGTTTTCCCGCTCTTTGACAAGATAAAAAAGTTCTGAAATACCTTTTTACATCTGCGGCCATACCTGGCCAATGAAAATGCTCTTGTATTTTCCTAAGTGTCTTATGGACACCGAGATGTCCCGCCATTTCTAATGCATGGGCAACTTCCAGTACAGAGTTCCTATAACCTTGAGGTACAATCACTTGATCCTTTTCAACCCAGTCTTTGTCAGCTGGCGCATGGTCTGATCGCCATTTTCGCATCAAAACCCCTGTCGTCCAGGTAATAGTAAGTGGGTGACGTGATACAAGCATTTCCTCCCTTAGCTTCCTTGATATATTTCTCAAATTCTAATTTCTGGGCAGCAATAAAATCTGGTTTGCTTACCTTTATGTGGGATGGTAATTGTGGTCTTACTTCCACTCTCGCTGTACTTGGTGCTGCATGTTCCTCAAACAATCCTTTTAGGCCAAAATCCACCTCTTCCTCCTCTGCAGAAGATACGTCCAGCCTCTCTGGCACATCTTAGTCGAGCACTCTGTGCTCGGGTTACGACGCAGGCCGGATATACTAACATTTAATCATCTTCCGAGGGATCATCCAGAATACTGGCGAGCGTTATGTTATCACATTTATCATCTTCCAAATTGTTTTGATGACCGTTTGGTATATCACTGCGCAGTACCTCTGGCAACACACTTGAACCACACAAATCGTTGCCCAAGATGACGTGTACTCCAGGAATGGGTATGTCCGAGCACACTCCCAACATCACTTCATCTGTAAAGTAATCAGAGGTTAGCTTTACTGTACACACAGGTATATCCATCTCTGAATTTATACCCTGTACCTTAATGATTTGTCCGTTTATACAAGATGTGTATTCAGGGATCAGGCTTTTCAGTATTAAGCTCTGATTCGCTCCTGTGTCACGTAATATTGTGACTTGTTGGTCAGGCTGACCCCCAATACTCGCCATACCTTTGCTAATGAAAGGGTTATATCCTTTCGTAATGAACGTCATCACCTGGGGCAATTCCTCTTTTAAACTCTTATACAGACGACTGTATTTACTTACTGTGAGGGACACCACTCTCCTGCCTTGCCTACGCTCTCTACTGAAGTGTCCAGGCTTGTTACATGTGTAGCATATTACCTGAGAAGGGAATCCTCGTCCTCTCGAACTACGTTGTCCATTATAATAGGATTCGCCACGTCTCCATTGTCCTGTACCTCGATTTCTAGACGATGTTGTACTTCCTCCCTGACCTGAGGGTGCGCTAGCCTGAACCTCTAATGCGCCACCTCCCGACGGAGAAAATTCCACATACCCCTGACTTTCTGGTTATAGGCTTGCCCGTATATCCACGACCATCTCCACTGTTCCACGTATACTGTCTTTTACTACCCTGCAACTTTGCGTGACCTTTTTCTTTGTTCCTAGAGACTTCTGTAAGCTTCCGTAATTACATCTGCTTTGTTCGCTGCTTCTAAGTTTTTTTATTCCTGCTTCTTGAACCTTAAACCTGGTGTCTGGAGTCACCATCTCCAAGAATTTTTCCATTAACATCAATTGTTTTAAGTCTTCGACCCCCTCCCCGCTCAGCTCGTTGATGCCGTGAGGGGGGCATAGTGGGTGGCTGCCGGAGTGTGATGCTCCTTGGGACAGTCCTCTGTCCTTTTCTAGCCTTGCACTCCTGCTGCTGTCTTCTCTAATTGTGCCGGATCGCTTTTCCTTTTCCTTATATTTCGTTTTTCTCCCCCCTCTTCTCCTATCTGCTTGTCGTTTCCTGCCGACCTTTTGCTTGTTTTGGATTATTTCTTTGGACTTCTTCTATTTTTGACGCCCGGGTGCTTGAGGAGGCATACTCTTGCACCCGTAGAACTGTAGAACGGGTCCTTTAATCCAGTTCATCCAATAGTTGTCGAGATCCAGCATTGGCTGTTTCTTGTTCACAGTAAATTTAAGTCGGTTGAGTTTTGTTGGGTTCCCAGCCATATTGGTGTGTCTTTAAATGAGCGTGCGGATGCTGCCGCCAAGGAAGCTGTCCGCTCTTGTCCCATCTCTCGTAAAGGTATTCCGTATTCCGACTTTTACCCGGTTATCCATTCCTCCGTCCTTACCCGTTGGCAGGCTTCTTGGTTGTCTGTTACTGGTAACAAACTACGTGCTCTTAAATGTTGTGTTTCCTCGTGGCCGTCCTTCCACCGTAACCGGCAGTGGGAAACAGCTCTGGCTAGGTTGCGTATTGGCCATACTCACTTAACCCATGGTCACTTGATGGAGCGCCGCCCTGCTCCTTATTGTCCTAGTTGCATTGTTCCTCTTACGGTCGTGCATGTCCTTCTTGAATGTCCTGACTTCCAGGACGAGCGTGTGTCTTGCTTTCCAATCGCCCCTCGCGGTCACTTGTCCCTCAATAGAATTCTTGGTGACTCGGATACTTTTGATGTCGTTCGCCTTGTGCGTTTTTGTTCTCGTATTGGCATCCTTGGTGATATTTAGCGCCCTTTGATTATTCTGCGCATTTGATGGTGCTACATAGCCTTCCCGGTTTGGTGCCTTCTCTTGATAATTACTTACTTACTTTGATACAAATAACACACTTAGGTTTTCTCCATTGATGATGAACGTGAATTCATATTAAACATAGGAAACGCCATACGCTCTGTCTGACACTTACGATAGGCTTCAAATTCTGTATCAAACACAAGAATAAGTCAGACCGTATTATTAAATTTATATTATAAAGCACTTTTCCGTGCAAACATCGAGGTTGACTTATTACTGTGATACCCAAAAGAGAATTGGATCAAAACCATTAGCCAACCAAACCAAGGGACGTCCCTGTCAGGAATTATATGGCTACACTGGTAGTATTACGACGAACGCACAGTCAGATGATTCTGATATGGGTTTCAAGCCACATGGCCAGGTAGTGCTAGCCAGCTTGCCAGAGCGTTGCCATGTGTCCCAGTAGCCAGTAAGTGCACCGGGTGAGGGGGTTAGTCGGATGGTGGGGGTAAGCGAGTGAGGGCTTGCCATGGGCTTGGCTGCAGTGCCACCAAGTTTTGTGGAAAATGTGCGGAAGTATATGGAGTTAAACGTCTGTTTGAGTGCTGTAAGATTTCGACCAACAGGGATCGTACATTTTCGCTGGTATTATGTATTACACTCATATGGGCCAATTGGCCTCTGCAGTGTCCTTCATTCTTTCTTAAACACATCTTGACTAATATATACAAACTCGCTTATTCATCGTTTGATTGACAGTCAAGTAGATTTTTTTTACATTTACTGTGTGTTTTAATCGATTCAAACCAGTGTTTCTCAACATGGGCATATGACCCACATGGGGGCAAAAATAGAAATTGGGTTGTGTGATATTAGTGAGTGCCATTTCTCTTTGCTATATTTAACACGAGGGTGGTGATTTTGAAATTATTATAAAAGGTTGAGAACCATTGGTTTAAACATTAAATGTCATTGCTCAGTGACGAGCACAAGAGTGAAATTGTTAATATCGGACTGTCCGCTGTGGCGCTGGAAGCAAATTTGTATTATTTTCGACTTGATTTTGCTAAGCCAGCAAACTCTAAAACTCAACTCCCCCCACCCCCCTCCCCCAACTAAAAAATTTCCTATGGTAGAATTACCCCTGAACTAAACAGTATATAAAAGTCGATAATTTACATATAAGACATACATGTAATAAACAACATATATGAAGTAACAGTACCATGTATATATTCAACCATGTATTAATAGCATGGATTAAAATCACTTCAAGGTGATGTAGAGAGGATTCTGAAATGATCAAAAGACCGGCAAATACAGTTTAATACTGACAAAAATAAGGTTATGAGGCAAGGTAATGATGATAGTTACAGGTTATCAGAGGGAAGGTGATAAGATTGCGAAAAGAATCTTGGTCATAATTAGTAGGAATTGAAAGACCAAAAATCTATGCATAACTTTCCGAAATAAGGCAAATAGGTCACTGGGAATATTTCTAGAAGTTTAAGCAATAAAACACCTGGTGGTTTTTCTTCAGCTGTATCTAGCTCGTTAGGCCTCGTTCAGAATATGAAGTTGCTTTGGTTGCCATACTATAGAACGTGTAATGCGTAGAATGACAAAGTTAACACCACGAATTAGGAACTTTACATGTGAAGATTGTTAAAGCTTAATTTACATTATCTATAAAGGCATAGTTAGGAGTAGCATGATTGAAGTGAACAAGTTCAAGTACGTTTATTGAGACAATAAAGTACATCTCAAAGGAATAGATTAGCTTACGCTATTTCTCCCCCCGCCCCCCCCTCCCCTCCCCACCCCAAATCCTCCAAGTGAACAAGTGGAAGAACGGGAATAACAAGAATAAGGTATAAAATGTCAATACTTAATATAATACGAAACAATGAATAAAACATAGATGAGTTTAGATTTAGGAAAGACCTGGGTATATGCTGGTTTGGTAACAGGGTTGTTGTTTATTGGAACGAATTTCCAAGTAACATAATAGATGTAGCATCCATTGATTCAAGGGTATGTTAGACACATATGAATGACTGTGTGAATATAAATAGAAGCTGCCGTGTGTGGGCCAATATCCTTGATGTTTGTTCTTGTGGATTGTTTTAACGATCGTTTCAACCGTTAACAGGAGCTGCCCTTAATGTCCAAATATGATTTCTACTGTTACTTAAGTTCTGCTGCTAGAAAGAAGAAGAATGGAAGAAGGTAATAATAGTATTCACGAAATAATGGAACGAAATTAGAACATTTTCGAACTAGAAAACATAATAAATTATGGTTTGTGAATTAAGTTGTAGATTAATGTTGTGGGAACCGACCTGTGAGATTTATATTTATTTAATTTATATGAATTTATATTTACGTTAATTTATATACTTCGATAGCAATTTGTATAATGATAAGTGGACTGTATTTCTGCAATAATCTCATAATCTCACAAATCGATCCTCTACACATTAGGGGGGGTTTATTAGTTTATATATATGCAGCCAATCAAACTACAAAATTAACTACATACATTGAAGAGGTTCCTTATCTTATAGTACAGCAGGCTAGTCCACCAGGTATAACTAGGGTGTAGACACCAAATTATCCTCTTTGAGGTAGCTTCCATATCACCCAGTAACTGGTGCACAAAATCTTGCTTCCTCGTCATGACCTGTCAAAAGTGCGCTAGCTGTGAAGCCAGAATCCTATATATGACAAGCTATATCAGAGAAAACTGTACATGGAACATTGAAGACCTGGCTTAATTACCTTTAGTTTGAGGCTTCCACGTGATCTAACCGGACCACCCTATATCCTGACATTAATGGCCATAAATGAATGATAAACGGGTTTCGGATAGACACTTAACTTGAATTTGTAGACAGCGTGTTGACAATGGTACACCTTTGGTTTCCATAACACTACGTCCAAGTAAATTTAACAGGAGCCGAATTTGCTCCCGTGTGAGCCTCTGGTCTAGAATAAACAATGGCTGCCCTCCTTCCTCCCTCTGACGCCTGGCTTACATTGTCCACATTTCAGAAAGTGATAGAAAGGTCACATTTACTCTACTTTAATATTGATAATTAAGTTAATTTATATAAGATGTTTTTATGATGGTAAAGTCCAAAGACTAATGTATTTAAGAATAATTCCCACCATAATAGGTGGAGAATATAATAGTATGTGGTGATGATATCCCGTTTTCTTTAGACGGTAATTCCACTACAAGTTACGTTTTCTATGGGTAACTTGTTTATACAATACAGCTATTATCTGTATGATTATTAAATGGTGTCGGATTTTCCGACAAATGTTACAAATTCAGGGCATTGTTGGTTAGCACTCAACGTGTCCACTCAAATAATGCATCCCATTTTAGCGTCAAAATTCAAAACAGCAATTTAGTACATTTTATGTCCGTCGTGGCAACTCTAGAAAACGGGCTGATGTAACAGGCAAGTGACTGAAGTGATTTAAGTGCATGTTAGTGTTTCTTTATTATTATTATTAAGTTCATTATAAGCAAACTGCAAAGACTGGATGTGATGATCAAAGGCTGGTTCAACTTCTATTTATTTTTAATTTATTATTTATTATTCTATTACTATTAATAATTTATTGGCCCCTTAGGCCACCCAACAGGTGGCACGGGCTTGAATAGCCCGTTAGACCAAATGATTGTTGTTTTTAGATTCAGGTACTCGGAACAAAAGTTCCAAATATCACGGTTATGGTAAGCCCGTAAGTGAGGGCTCTTTTAGCAGTTATCTGTATCAATAGCTGATACTGGAGATCTGGGGATGGGGTCCGTGGAAGTGCCAATCCAAGCAAATACCATAAGGCTGGTCAGACCGGTGAATTGATGAGGTATAAACGTTGCTCAAAGTAGAGTGCCACAGGAGTGCCACAGGCAGCGTCGGTGGAAGGATGTTCAGTCTGTATAGTGGTGGTTCTGGGTGCAGAGGCTGCATCTCTGCACACGCTCAGTAAACTTCCTGGTGTAGTGGGAGTACTGGTAGCACTTGAAGCACTGCCGGAGCTCCGTGAAGCGTTCCATAGTCACTTGGGTGAGTAGTATGGCGATTCCTGTGCACTAAGTCCGTAGTCCGTGGCGTGGGTCACTGCAATGGCTGTGGTGATTGTTACCTTCAATGATGGTCTGCGGTTGACTTCGACGTTGGAGGTGGTCTTTACAGCTGCCGCTATCAACATCGGGTTCTGGTCGTTGATGTTGGTGAGGATGTCGTCGTTGTCGCCCTAGTCGATGATCTATGTGAACTATTCCTGGCGAATACGGTCCTGTCCACCAGGACCGTATTCTGTGGTGGCATGAGGTCCTGTCGTGGTGGCATGAGGTCCTGTCGTGGTGGCATGAGGTCCTGTCGTGGTGGCATGAGGATGATGCCAGTGACTTGTAGGGCCGTCGTGGCGGTGGTAGTGAATACCTTCTCAAGGTCCGAATCAATGGAAATGAGGATGTGAAATATGGCGTGCCCTTTCATATGCAAGCATATGAAAGGGCACGCTCAATCGTAGTGATATTGAACTTACGAATTCCCAGTTGAAACTCACTAGGTGGATCAGCATTATGATAGCACAGTTCTTCTGACACAGATTGCTGCTCAGCCCATATGTCTCATTAATTTTTTCTTTCCATGGCTGCTGAATAACGGCATATACAGGATAGGTGATTGTCATATATGCACACTCCAGCTCGGATGAGATTCACACCAAGAATGATGACAAAGTCACCCATTCTACAACTCGAGCTGAAGAGACTACAATCCTACTCACTGCACCAGTATGGAGGCATTAGTCTATGGGGTATGGGACGACCGACCACGTGGTAACAGACATGCACAGAAATAGATATATTAATAAGGAAGACAGTTGCTCACCTCGAGCTGAAGTCTCTTTTTTTTTTAGGGGGGGGGGGGGCTGAAGCAATGTGATGGCTACTCAGGGACGAGAATGGGCGAGGTCCAGTGAAGCTGGCCAATATGGGGGGCTGGATAACCACGGTTCAGGGAGCGTCAATAACAGGTCTAGCTGCGATCAAGTACGGTTCTTCTCTGCCCCTCTCCATCTCCTCCGGGCGTGTGGGTGATGCGCAGACACACAACGCCAGGCGGCTGTTCACCAATCAGGTGCACCTAGCATGAGAGATTCCCGCTGGCGGGTACTTTGAATATGGTTCCCTCCACACTCCCCTAGTCCCTGTAAAGCAAGGCATGTATTAGAAACTGTATCAAAATTTAGTATGTTCTTTTGGAAAGGACCCTCCACCGGGTTCACATTGAGGGGTGGACTGGTATATATAGCAACAGAAGAGAACGTTTCCGGTTTTTAGTAAAAAGAAAATGTACTGTTTTGTTATTGTTATTTATACAGTTATGGTTTATACACTGGTATATTAATGCTCATTTACCTCTTGAAAAACCAAAGCGGTGCTTAAATTATTAATATAATTATAATTAATTCAAGTATGTTGTGCAATTACTTCTTTTAACCCCACCACTTATACATGGATATTTGTGAGAACACTTTATATCTGAATACACTAAATTAAATGTCATGTTGCATTATTTACACTTTGTACATTCCCAATTGCATATTGTTTATACTATATATTGTTACGGAAAAGTGGATGAATAGAGCAGTGGTCAATCTGGCTGGTGGAATGCCAATTACATTAAAAAAAAAAAAAAGTAAAACAAAGTAAATAAAACTGCTTCAACTTCCAAATATCTCTACAGGGTGAAAATTGCGGGATAAAATCCAAAGAATGGGAAAAACTCAAATATTAATATAACAAAAAATTACTTTAACCTTAACCCTCAAGCTGCTTAGGGGTCCTGAGGACATTTATACCCTTGTGCGCAAGAAAAAAAATATATTTTTTTCGTCTTCCAAAAATGTTAATTTCCATTCCCCGAGCACAAGAAAAATAATAAAAATATTCTGTTGTACTTTCCAATGATGAAATTGAGCCGACAAGTTCGCCGATGACGTCAGAGTGAACACTCAAGAGTGCTGCGTCAGGGAGCCGTCACTCATGGCGGCTCAGGAGGCCCGAGTGGCCGCGAATTCATTTTCGCGGAATTATTTACAGCATCTATAGCACATTTTACAATAATTTGTTTTGCTAGTATTGTTCCAATTTGTCACTAGACGTTGTATTATAATAAAACTGGTATAAACTCACTACGTGCTCATATATTATTGTCACAAGTATGCCCACCAAACTGGTGTAGTTTACAGATAATATACCCCCTCCCCGCTCAGCTCGTTGTCGCCGTCTGGGGGCTTAGTGGGCGGCTGCCGGAGTGTGATGCTCCTTGGGACAGTCCTCTGTCCTTTTCTAGCCTTGTGCTCCTGCTGCCGTCCTCTCCAATTCTGCTGGGCATCTTTTCCTTTTCCTTCTGTTTCGTTTTTCTCCCCCCTCTTCTCCTATCTGCTTGCCGTTTCCTGCCGACCTTTTGCTCGTTCTGGTTCTTCCCTTGGACTTCTTCTACTTTGACGCCCGGGTGCTTGAGGAGGCATACTCTTGCACCCGTAGAACTGCAGTACCCGACGTCGAGAGCGAGGGGAACCTTTTATTGTCAATCCCCACTTCGTCACTGAACCCGATCTCGACGGACTGTCGGTTTCTTAAGGTGGCGTTTGTGGGGCGTATACTCACGACGCACCCCTAGGAGGCCCCGACAAGATCGGCGATAGCTTCTTGTTGGGTGTCCTGCCTCTAATTGTGGCTCCATGGTGGGTGTGGGGGCACATTCGTGAGTGAATTCGTAATTTCGTCAAGATGATAACCCCTGTTTCGGCTGCTTCTGGCTTACCTTTTCAGGCTCGTGGGGTGGGCGACCAAACCCCCGAGTCGGTCCGTATTGGAAGACCGGGCTCTGTAGCCTCCGCTGCATTGGGCCCCGACCTTGCTCCTCCTTTGGCCTCTCTGACTCCTTCCCCTGGCTCCCCTCCCTCCTCTGTGGTTGGGTCGAGCCCCAAGCCCCCAGTGGTGACTACCTCGTCCCCTGGCGCGGCTCCTTCTCTAGTTGTTACTACTGCGCCTTTTAACCCCTCTCTCTCTGGGGGTTCTCTCCGCCGTTCTCGTCACGGCCGCCCTCGCTCGATTCCTTCCAGTTCTGCTACCTATCAAGCCTTGTTTGGTCCCGCTTCGTGGGCCAAATATTTTGATCTCAACCCTCTTGATTCTGCGCCTCCTGACTATTTCTCCCTTCATCGACATCTCATTGATTCCATGGATGCCTCCATTACTTTTAACCCCACTCGTCTCGGTACGCGTGTCGTTGCTGCTCCTTCTCAGGATGCTGCTTCCCGCTTGGCTGCCTTATCCTGCCTTGGCGAGACCCCCGTTCGGGTCTCGAAGAACGTTCAGTTGAAAGCCAGTGTTGGCACTATTTTGCTCCCGCCCCATGTTGCGACCGGTGTTCGGGACCTACGCGACTGCCACGACGATATTCGACATATCCTCGCTGCCCAGGGCCATTCTATTCTCCAGGTGGACACGTTTACTCGTCCCCCTCGTGGTAGTCGCCGTCAACCCCTCCGGGTTGTGAAGATTACCTTTGATGGTAGGACCCTTCCACCCTCTGTCATTCTTGCTGGTGCCAGGTGCTCTGTCCAGGAGTACATTCCTTCTCCTCGGCTCTGCAACAAGTGCTGGAGGTTTGGGCATGGTGCCCTCCGCTGCTCCGGGACTGTCTCTCTCTGTCCTTTGTGTGGTGGCGAAGGTCACTCTAAGTCGGAGTGCGCTTCTCCCCAGGCTCGTTGCCTCAACTGCGGTGAGGCCCATCCTACCTTCTCCCGTGCGTGTGTCCATTACAAGCTTGAGGCAGCCGTCCTCAACTTGAAGCACCGGGAGCGTTTATCTTTTCCTGAGGCGAGGCGCCAGGTTCGCCGGCTCCCGCCTTATGCTAATATCTCTTATGCTCGCGTGTTGCGCTCTTCCTCTCCTCGTCCTTCCCGCCTTCCTCAGACTCACAACCGTTTCCAGGCCTTGGACCCTGATGCGCCCACTATCCCCTCCTCTGTCCCTTTGGGTTCTCTCCCGAAGGATCCTCCTCCTGGTCCTCTGTCTGGGGTTCCCCTTCCTTCTACCCGGTCTGTCGTGTCTTCTGTGTCTCCTTCCTCGTCCCCCTCCGATCCTCCTTCCCATCCTCTTCCTCCATCTATCGGCTCTCCCCGCCGCCTGTCGGTGCGGGCGGATGTCCATCGCTCTCCTAACGGCCGTCGTGTGTACTCTCGTTCGGCTTCTCCTGTTGAGACACTGGAATCCGTTGCCCGGTACGTAGTTGCTGGGACACCGGTCTCTTTAAGTCAGAAGCGTAAGCCTGGCTCCTCTCCTTCCTCTTCCCCGGCGGGTAAGAAGGCTTCGCTTTCTTCCTCAGCTCCTCCTCCTGGCTCTGTTGCTCCTTCCACTCCCGTTTCAGTGCTTGCGCCCCCTGTTCCTGCTATGGAGGTTTCTTTGGCCCCTGCTTCCCTTTCGGTTGCTGCTCTTGCTGGGGTGCGCTCCTCTCTTTCTACTCCCCCTCTTCCTGCTGCTGTCCTTGACTGCTCCTCTCCGTTGTCTCCTCCTCCTCCTCCTCCTCCTCCTCCGGACCCTGCCCGCCCACCTCTGATCTGTTCTCCCGTTTCCTTCCCTCCGTCTTTGCTCAGTTTACCCATGCCCCCTAACCCTGACTTTGCTGACCCTGATCCCGACCCTGATATTCTTTAACGTGCTCTGTTGGTCTTTCGCCTTTGTTTCTTCCTTGTTCTCTGTTTTTGTCCTTTCTCTTCTCGTCGTTGTCCATTCTTCAATGGAACGTTCGAGGTTATTACGCCAATTTCCTCGAACTCCAACTTCTGGTTTTGCGGTTTTCGCCCCTTTGTGTCTGTCTCCAGGAGCCGATGCTTGGTGCTCGTCCTGGTCGTTTTCGTGGCTATTCCTTTCTCTCCCCCCCCCCCAGCCATTGCTGGGGCTTCTAATTCTTCTGCTCTCTTGATTCGGGCTGATGTTCCCTTTGTTCCTTTACTTTTTCCTTCGCCTCTCCATTGTTCTGCTGCTCGTATCTTTGTGGGGAAATGGTACACAGTTTGTTCCATTTATCTCCCCCCGAGTGTCCCGCTCTCTCTTCCTGATTTGAAACACCACCTAGACTCCTTGCCGGAGCCTGTGCTCCTGCTGGGTGACTTCAATTGTCGTCATTCTCTTTGGGGTGACGTTCTGACGAATACCCGGGGTCGCCTCCTTGAGCCGTTTCTCCTCTCTTCTTCCCTGTCTCTTCTGAATTCTGGTGAGCCCACTCATTTGGACTCTCGAACTCGCACCCTTTCTTGTCTTGATCTTTCTCTCTGCTCTTCTTCTCTTTACTTAGATTTCACATGGCAGGTTCTTGATGACCTCCATGGAAGTGATCATTTCCCCATCCTTGTTTCCTTTTTCTCTTTTCGCCCTTCCCTCTCTTTCCCTAGGTGGCAGTTTGCTAAGGCGGACTGGACCCTATTTTCCCTCAGTGCTACTCTCTCTGACCTCTCCCTTCTGCCCCTCTCTCGCGCTCTCCTCCTCTTTCATGACACTGTCTTCGACGCTGCCCTCCGCTCTATTCCTCGCTCTTCCTCTCGGGGTCCACGGAAGTGCGTTCCCTGGTGGAATGCGGACTGTGCTCGGGCTGTCCGCTGTAAGCGTGCAGCCTGGAAGAAGCACCGCCGTAGGCAGACGACCGATTCTTTTCTTTTCTTTCGGAAAGCGAGTGCGGTGGCCCGTAGGGCCATCCGTACGGCTAAACGTGAATGTTGGGCATCTTATGTCTCGACAATTACGTCCGAAACCCCTCTGGCCCAGATCTGGAAGCGTATCCGCAAGATAGCGGGTAAGTTCGTTCCCGATGTTTCACCGGTCCTTCACCTCCATGATACTCTTGTGGCGGACCCGTTGCAGGTCGCTTCCGAACTGGGTTCCCACTTTTCTTCTGTTAGCTCTGGTCTTCATCTTCCCCAATCTTTCCTTCTTCGTAAACCTGTCCTTGAGTCTCGTCCTTTAGATTTCTGCACTCATCTTCAGCTTCCCTATAATGATCCCTTCTCTCTCTCTGAACTTCGTTCTGCCCTGGCCCTCTGCGGTTCTACGGCGGCGGGCTCCGATGGTATTCATTATGAGATGCTTCGCCATCTCCCTCCGAGCACGTCTCAGTATTTACTGAGTCTGTATAATCGGATCTGGGAGTCGTCGTCAGTCCCTGAGGACTGGCTCGATGCCGTTGTCCTCCCTGTTCGCAAACCAGGGTCTCTGGGTACTTCCCCTAAGGACTTTCGCCCTATTGCTCTCACAAGTTGTGTCTGCAAACTCTTTGAACGTATGGTTAACGTTCGTCTGATGTGGTTCCTGGAACACCATCACCTCCTCTCCCCTTCCCAATTTGGTTTCCGCAAGTGCCGCAGCACGACAGATGTCCTGGTGAACTTGGAGGTCTATATACGTACTGCTTTTGCTGCGAAGACCTCCGTTGTTGCCGTCCTTTTTGACCTAGAAAAGGCTTACGACACCACTTGGCGTTATCATATCCTATCTCAACTTCATTCTTTTGGCCTTCGTGGTCATCTCCCTCTCTTTCTCCGCAGCTTCCTCTCTCGTCGTTCCTTTCGGGTGCGCCTTGGTACCGCTCTCTCTCCCTCTTTTCAGCAATACGAAGGTGTGCCCCAGGGTAGTGTTCTGAGCACTACTCTTTTTCTGGTTGCCCTCAATGGTCTTCTTTCCTCTCTTCCTTCTGGTGTCTTCTCCGCTCTCTATGTCGATGATCTTACCCTTTGTTGTCAGGGTGATGATTCGCCTCTCCTTCAACGCCGGCTTCAACTTGCGATTGATGCCGTGTCGTCTTGGGCCACGGGTCATGGCTTCAAGTTCTCTACTTCTAAGACTTGTGCCATGACTTTTACGCGGAAACGGGTTGTTCTTCGTCCCTCTTTGTCGCTTTATGGTCATCCCCTTGAATACAAAGATTCCGCGAAGCTTTTGGGGTTATTCCTTGACACTCGTTTGTCTTGGTCTCCCCATATCTCTTACCTCCGTGTTGAGTGCTCCAAGTCCCTTACCCTCCTTCGGGTCTTGTCCCATACTTCTTGGGGGGCAGATAGGCGCACTCTCCTTGCTTTACATTCCTCTCTCGTCCTGTCTAAGCTCGATTATGGTTGCCCTGCTTACTCGTCTGCTTCTCCTTCTACTCTTCGCCGTCTTGATGCTTTGCACCATACTGGGTTGCGCCTCAGTTCTGGTGCCTTTCGTTCGACTCCCGTCCTTAGCTTGTATGTTGACACTGGCTTCCTGTCTCTCCAGGACCGCCGTGATCGCTACTGTCTTCGCTATCTTGCGCGGTCCTTGCAACATCCTTCCTCTCGTCTCTGTCGTGCTTTAACTTTTACCCCTCCTGCGGTTCCTGTTCCTCTTCACCACCTCCCTCTTTCTGTCCGGTTATCTCGCCTGCAGGATTCTCTTTCCGTTCGTATTTCTGATGTTTCTCCTCGTGTTGTTCCTTCTTTGCCCCCATGGAGGGTCCCTCTTCCGCGGTTTTGTACATCCTTGACTCGTATCACTAAAGCTTTTACCCCTCCTACAGTTCTAAAACGCCTTTTCCTCGAGCACTTTTCTTCTCACTCCCGCTCCGTTTCTGTCTTCACCGATGGGTCTAAGTCAGCGGACGGTGTTGGCTACTCTGTTGTTTTTCCTGATCGCACTTATATGTGTCGCTTGCCTCCGGAGACTAGCATCTTTACAGCGGAACTTTATGCTATTCTCTATGCTCTTCGTCTCCTGCTTTCTCGTTGTCAGTCTTCCTTTGTGGTTGTTGTTGACTCTCGTAGTGCCCTCATGGCTCTCGGGTGCTTTAATCCAGTTCATCCGGTAGTTGTCGAGATCCAGCATTGGCTGTTTCTCGTTCACAGTAAATTTAAGTCGGTTGAGTTTTGTTGGGTTCCCAGCCATATTGGCGTGTCTTTAAATGAGCGTGCGGATGCTGCCGCTAAGGAAGCTGTCCGCTCTTGTCCCATCTCTCGTAAAGGCATTCCGTATTCCGACTTTTACCCGGTTATCCATTCCTCAGTCCTTACCCGTTGGCAGGCTTCTTGGTTGTCTGTTACTGGTAACAAGCTACGTACTCTTAAATGTTGTGTTTCCTCGTGGCCGTCCTCCTTCCACCGTAACCGGCGGTGGGAAACAGCTCTAGCGAGGTTGCGTATTGGCCATACTCGCTTAACCCATGGTCACTTGATGGAGCGCCGCCCTGCTCCTTATTGTCCTAGTTGCATTGTCCCTCTTACGGTCGTGCATGTCCTTCTTGAATGTCCTGACTTCCAGGACGAGCGTGTGTCTTGCTTTCCGACCGCCCCTCGCGGTCACCTGTCCCTCGATAGAATTCTTGGTGACTCGGATACTTTTGATATCGTTCGCCTTATGCGTTTTTGTTCTCGTATTGGCATCCTTGGTGATATTTAGCGCCCTCTGATTATTTTGCGTATTTGATGGTGCTACATAGCCTTCCCGGTTTGGTGCCTTCTTTTGGTAATTACTTACTTACTTACAGATAATATACAATGTGTTTGTTTTTGTTTTCAATATAAACATTAAAATTAACTTGATATGTACATTTATTTACAAAAATATTACACATTTAGTAGTCCTGGAGAGTGATATTGTGCAAAACGGTCGATATGGCACAGAGGAACGGCACACGCTTCGCACCATGTTAACACCAACTTACGTTTCTGTGGCCTCATTTCTATGCTGTAACACACAACACACCGACTCTGGCCAGCTGCACGCACTCCAGTTGGTGGTAATTTCTTTATTTGGTGTACCAGAAAGGCCTCCCTGTAAGCGAGCCTGGGTGCTGAAGCGTGGTTCAATATTGGGTCCCGAATGGGTCTTTTTATGCCAGGGGTGTCTTTGCCAAACTTACTTGGCAATTGTTTCACAACTTGAAAACTAAACGAACGGAAATATGGTTTTCTACCTGTTTTCACAAGATACATGTTGTAACTGTTCAGCATTGTTACGTCAATAAGGTGGAAAATCATTTTCTTTGTCCATTTCACTGTTTTCCGTACACACACTACAGCACTCGCCATCATGTCAAACTTACAGACTAAACGCATGTTGAGGTTGTAGTCCATCACACAATTTGGCTTATATATTATTTGCTTTGTTGTTCTGTTCACCTTGCCACTGTCCACCATTGTACCTAGGTGCCCGCCAAACACACACCGAAACCACGACGTTGGTACAACGTTCGAACAAGTTTTAACACCTAACCAGTTATAACAACTAATATAGCAAGTTGTAACAATGTTCTAATACATCATAAACACGTTAAGCCAAGATGTAACAACTTTATTACAAGTTGTAACAAGCGGAAAATAGACAGTTACGGTTTGTGTTTCCAGGGAATGGTGGTAAACATGTTCACTTCACGTCTGTCTTTCCACCGGACTGAAAGTATTGCACCACTTTTTCTTACCTCGCAATCACCAACTTGCATAGCAGTGTCACACAGGCATTTCCCTTCGTTTTGCCTTAACTGTGCCACACACTCCAGTTTAATTATCAAGCAAGAATCTGGTTAGTATGGGACTGGTATAATAGTTATCCGTGTACAATGTGACCCTTGTTCAGATATGGTGCAAGTAGTGCCTTCACCACACTACCTGAGAAGCCATGTTGGTCATTAACAGGAATGTCTACATATGTAGCCGAATACAGTATCGTCTGTAACACCATTCCAGATTCAGTCACAGAGCACAAAGAATTTCAATCCAAATCGGTGGCATTTTGAGGGAATATACTGCTTGAAGGCAGCACTTCCTTTGAAAAGCACAAGGGATTCATCAATAACCAGCTCAGAAGCTGGTACTTGGTAATCTCTGAACTTTCTAGTCAGGTCATTTAGCACGTGCCTCACCCTCCAATGCCTATCATCCTCTCTCTCGTCTGTATTATTTGCAAAATGAAGACACCGTAGGAGTAAGAGAAAACGGTCGCGGGACACACATTTCCCGAACAATGGTGTTGGAACAGCGATGTCTTTGCTCCAATAATGGGATATTACGTCTTTCACACAGTTTCATCAATATACAAATTGCGAAAAATACATACAGTTCGCCTACAGTCGTCTCTTTCCAATGCTGTAATCGTGAAAATTCTGATACCTCCTAACCTTCAATGAGATCAGCTGCAAGTCTGTTCGTTTTGTAAACAATGTTCCATGAGCGGCTCATCGAAATATGTAGTAAAGAAGTCCATTTCACTCATTTCGTCACGTGTATCAGGGGAAAAGATCTGTAATTCCCACATCTCTATTGTCAAAGTCGGGAACTTGAACAAAATCTTCATCACTCCACACAAATAAACCTGCTGTCTTCTGAGAGCCAATAGCTGCACCACGGCAAGGAATCAGAGGACCAGGAGCTGAAGCAGGTCTAGAAACAGTAGGGGCAGGAAGAGTCGATGAGGGAAAAGTATTGGAAGATGAGGGGATTTGTTCCTCATTGTCGCCATTTTGTTCCATGCAGCGGCGCTTAGCTGGGCAGGCAGCTGATGCGGCGAAGCTTGTACTGGCACTAGCAGGCGTAGCAAAACTATTTTCCGATTCTACATCACTAAAACCAGAGAATGATTCCCCCGTTTCAGACTCGTCGATCATATATTCTTGCAATGGAACACTTTAACTGTGTGCTTGGGCGCGAAGTGGTGTTGAATAGTAGCGGATGACTCTTGTGGCATTCACACCCTCGTGGCACCAACATGTTCACCCTCAATATCTGTGGTTTCTATATCATCAGGCTGCGTATAGTCCTCGTCTATATCCGAGTCGTCAATGTCAGATTCGTCAACGTCTTTGAACAATTCATTGGCTATTTTGTCTTCGGTCAAAGATCGTGCCGCCCGGTGTGCTGAGCGAGGTCGGATGCTGCGTCGTGAAGCGCTCGTAATAGTGTCTGGCCAATAACTAAGGCCTGGGAAACAAAGGAGGCCTTCACTAGATTTTTTTCCAAGATGGCGTCTGTTTTCAATCGCCACTGGCTACGGTATGCGTGACCCCTTTACACCGTGGGACATTCGAATCGTGCCTGTCGCCCTATGGCATATATATATACGCCATGCGCACGCTGGGACATGTTACTCGTGGCGTACATATACGCCATGCGCACGCTAGGACATGTTACTCATGGCGTATATATACGCCATGCGCAGTTTAAGGGTTAAGGGGGCGGTAAACTTGATTTAAAATTTTGTTTAATGTCAACCAAACTTTTTTTTACTAGTTGTATATAAGGACGACTGCAACTGTTCTACGTTTCAGTATCGCACCCCAAATAGAAAGGGAGATGTGTTTATTTTTTCCAACGAATTTTACACATTTTCAATATCCTCCTCCTACCACAATATTCGAATGACGTCATTTCTATGACACTCATATATTATATTAGCATATAATAAAGGATTTTTATTAAACTAAACATATTTTGTATAATCCTTTTTACTAATACAAGTTGTCAAAATTCCCCCCAAAATCATGCCAATATTTCACGTTTGCAAATACTTATAAAATCAATAAATGAACTTAGAAACAGTGTTTCATAAATATTGTAGAGACATCAACTCTACATAAAAGGTGTAAATTTCATGTAAATTGACATAAATATGATAGAGGAGATGCAAGTTTGTTACTTGAAAATAAATAAGATCAAACACACTGCCATCTGTGGTTGAAGTTCACTTCAACCAATTTCCTCCAAAATTTGCATCTTTAGATAGGCGTACGTTCTGAGAGGTGTATAAGTTTCATGCAAATCAGCTGATAAAAAATATGAAAAAGAGAGAGATGTTTTTTTTCATAAGTAAATATTAAAATACTTTATTATATGCTATTGTGATAGCTTAGTCATTGCATGATTTCAGTTGACACTTTTGTTTGGTGTTTATTTTTGACCATTTTGGAAATTTTTTGACTTCAATATTTTTTTCTCCCTATTTACGCTACGATGCTGAGATTTGGGCCAGTTAAACCAAATTTTATATACAACTAGTAAAAAAGGTTTTATTGAAATCGAACCAGTTTTCATTTATCGCATTTTTCCGTAATACACCCCCCCCCCTTAAAACAAATCCCCTAAGATACTTGGCTAGAACAGTGCAAAAGAAATATAAACATGGACAGTTACGTTAGTTGCAAAATCAAAGGTGCACAATAAATATATACAATAGCTGGTAGAGACTAATGACACCCAGGGGAGCGAGAGTAGATCTTGCAGCTTGGAGCACTGAAGAGTATTCCGAGGTCTAGCTGGTGGTGAGCTGCTTTTATACATGGCAGTCCATGTAGGTGGTGCTGATGTGCAGGTAATTACCAGCCGGCTGTCTCAGACAAGCATTAGACTTGTTGATCAGCGAGTAGAGCTGGGCCGCCAGACAGGTGTCCAGGTGTGTTGGGTACTTAAGGGGGAGGGTAGTGGTGGTGTCTGTCTAGATACGGCTTCTGAGCACGTATTGTTGTTCTTGATGCTAATTTCTTACACTGGAGTATGCAGATATATTGTTGAATAGGCAGTAAAGGAATAGGCACGATCTCCTTGCCTGAGCAAGGGATTTCCGTAACAATATATTTACACTTCACTACACTGGTATTTTTTTTATTCCGATGGTTTACACAAGATTGAACAACCTTTGGCCACGATTACTACCCAGAATGGCCACGAGTTCGATGTCCATGTCTAGCCATGTTATCATGTATGTTCCTATTTCCCCCGACAAAAATGGGGAAAAAAAGCCAATTTCCCCTGCACCGGACATGACTGGTCCAGCAGATTCCAGTAACAGTCGCTCTGAGGACTTACTTTAGTGTTTCCACCTGCTGGGTCTGTGGCCTCTTCCCCACTACCACATTAACATAATTATTAGGGAAGAAGTGGATCCAATTTCGTACCATGGAGTTACTTCCCGTAAATGCTCTAACGTGCATTGGTTGTGTTGAACCACAATGTTCCTGGACATCCTTCAGTGCTGGGAAATATATTAAGTCCGGATTTTCCCACGCAGCTGAGCGCAAGGAATTGATCAATGGACGGTGCAGAGATGCATATAGGAGCATTTTCCTGAATATGCCCCTTTGCTCGTCTCTCTCGATTGGACTTGCTGTCCTCCAGTCGAGGCCGATGGGTCCCAATGGCAATGTTGGGTTTGCATCCAGATGCTTACCCAAGGTTGTAAGGTTATCTGCAGCTGAATACCCGTCCTCGCTAGGGTAGACACCCAGGGATATCGCCCATCCCAACTGGGTTTCAAAGGTTTGTGGATATTTTCTAGGGTCCACGTATGCCATAATTCCTCTCAAAAGGTGGTGGCGCGGTACCAGATGAAGATCCATTATTTAAAGAAGGATTTTCTTGACTGCATAGTTTGGCAAGAGGATGTCCTTCCCGGACATTAGTCCACCTTTAAGTAGGGTATCATTGATCCTGAAGTGGCTGTCGAAAAAGGCCACTTTTCCCGGGAAGGAGTTCCTAAAGGAACTTGTGGGGGGGGGGGGGGGCCTCTCGGGCCCACCCTAGCATACGGGCTCGCTGGGTAACTGGTGTCTCAGCTGAAATCGGAGTCTGTTAGGACTCCCGCTTCCACAACCCTTGTGGACACAGGTGCTACCTCACCTGGAGGTCCCATTATACTTAGTTTGAACTCATTGTCCGAAAAATCTGATGACATGACCATCCCTTTGGTCTCCGACAGAACCTCTCCAGGCCCCATCCTGTTGCTCTTGAAATCGTAGTCTGAAAAATCCGAGATGGCCATCCCTGTGGCCTCTGAAGGATCTTCTTCAGGCCCCCATCTTGTTATGCTCAGACTCAGTCTTGAAGTCCCCTGAGGATCCCTTGGTGGACATCGTGCTGGTGGCGTGGAGGTTTGTAAGGAGCAGTACCATTACGGTAAAGAGGACATATATCTAACTATTCCTGGCTTGAGTCTCTACACTGTGGACATACATAATCTGGCTTGCAACGTGCATTCGCAACGGTTGCTCTCTCACAGCTCTCGTGAACCACCCAGCGCACATATCACACTATACCATAAATTTCCCTTCATATGGCTGCCTATATACACGGTAAAGATCTTCATACGGTAATGATGCTGTTTCCTGAATCAGTGCCATTCGCTGCTTAAATCTAAGAATTCAGTCTGATCATTCATAGTCTCTGCATTTCTTCAATCTTTAATAATTCACCGTCGTAAGGTCACACTGGAGTTTAACCCTAAACAAACAAGATAAAAATTTATGGATTTTGATCCCAGGGCCCTTCCATTGTGGAGATAGTTTCTTGCATTGCCCTTTTACCTGCGTGGTGTCCAACAGGTAAACCAGGTCACCTTTTTCATAGACCTGTAGCTGTGCCCACAGGTCATAATCAATTAATTCGTTCCTCGGTTGACGATAGGGATTTCCGGGCTAACTCTTGTGCCTTTCCTATTTCTCCCTGCAAGTGTGCTAAATAAGGTATTGCGTCTTGATGAGACTGCCTCTCCCAGGGATACATCAATGCTATCGGCTGGTTACTTTCCCGACCAAGAATTAAATTATTAGGAGTGAATCCAGTTTGTCGATTTACACTCTTCAGCATATAGCCCCTGCTGTATGCTGAACGTAGTCATCCCAACTGTCATGTTGAGAACTAGCATAACATCGCAACGCATCCATGATGGTCCTGTTGTACCTTTCTACTTAGCCATTTGCTGAGGGCCTGTAAGCTGTAGTATGAGCTTTATGGATTTGCATCATTTCGCAAAGTTTATTGAATAAGTCACTTTCGAAGTTCCTCTCTTGGCCGGTGAAAATCAGAAAAGGATACCCAAACCAGGTGAAAATCCTTAGTGCCACTCTACCCATGTCCTTTGCAGTCTGGGATGTTAGTGGCACACACTCAATCCATTTGGTAAATTGATCCACCATCACCAGGAGGTATTCGTTGCCTTTCCGAGTCTTGGGCAATGGTCCCAAAAATTCCCATTGGTGCACCCGCATGGTACTCGAGCAACTCGTGCCTGCTGGTCTTGGATGCTTTTTTGTTAACACTGCAGTGATGGCATGAGACCACATAGGGTTATGAACCCACATAGGGTTCAACCTAAACCTAAGAGTTTAGGGTAAACCTTCAACCTAGGGTTGTTAGGGTGTTAGGTTGTCCCAGGTTCAACCTGGGTTGTTGGCCCGTACCAAAAATATCTTTGATTCTCACCATTGTACGATTCCTGCCTTGATTTCCCAGGTCGGGTATATCATGGCATAAGTTAAACAATTCCTGTCTCAGGCTAGTGGGTATGTATAAAGTTTTTGAGCCGCTCTGTTCTGATCTACTTTGTGCCACCACCAAAGGCCGTTCTACAAAATAAAGGCCTCTTTGTTTAGCCAGTAGTATTTCATGACGGGGTTGGCTCCGAACAGGTCGCCTTCTGCCAATCCCAATCGTCCCAATCAAATTTGTTCGCTCTGGTTAATGCATATAGAGGAACAGCTAGCTCCGCAGATCCTTTTATCGGTGGTAGTTATCTAATCCTAAGAATCGTTCCACGTCTTTGGATGACCTAGGGGGTCTGCCATCTCACCTATGCATCTATTGCCTCTTGTCCCAATTTTAGCCCCATGCTGACTATTTTGCCCAAGAATTCAACACGTTCCATAAGAACATAAGAACAAAGGAACAAAGGCAACTGCAGAAGGCCTATTGGCCCATACGAGGCAGTTCCTATTTATAATCACCCAATCCCACTCATATACTTGTCCAACCCATGCTTGAAACAATCAAGGGACTCCACCTCCACCACATTATTCGGTAATTTGTTCCACAAATAAACAACCCTGTTACCGAACCAGTATTTACCCAAGTCTTTCCTAAATCTAAACTTATCCAATTTAAAGGCAATGTTTCGGGTTCTGCCTTGTGATGATACTTTTAATACGCTATTAATATCCTCTTTTGTTATGTACATTCATCAACTTGTATACCTCCATGTCACCCCAAACTCTTTGCCTTACCAGTGAATGCAATTTAAGCTTTGTTAATCTTTCTTCATATGAAAGATTTCTAAAATTGAACAGGGCCCATTTTTGTGGCTTAAGGCACAGGCCATACGTTCTGAACCTTTCAAAGACTTGTGCCAGGTTGGAGAGGTGACTTTGAAATGACTCGCCCAACACTAGAATGTCATCCAAGAAAACTAGCACCGTCTCCCAATTCAGCTCTCGTAATACCAGATTCATGACTCTGGCGTAGGTAGCTGGAGCATTACAAAGACCAAAAGCCATGTTCTTAAATTCAAACAAACTATACTTGGTGATAAATGCCGTCTTTTTCCGATCTTTCTCTATATTGATCTGGTAATATGCCGAGTTGGCATCTAAGTTACTGAACCATTCGTTTCCTGCTAATATGTGCAGGCATTCGTCAACTAAAAGCGGGTACACAAACTTTATGGTACGGGAGTTCTGTTCCTGGTAATCCCCACACACCACCGAACCAAGGTATCCCAATCAAACATTAATGGTGGGATGATACAGGCATCAAGCATGCATTGAAGGTGTCTCTTTTTTTTCCTGTGCAAAACATGTAGGTGTCCGCCGTATTTTCTGTTTCACAGGTTTGGCAATGCCTGCTTCAATGTGATGAGTTACTTCATTAAAAGATCCCAGATCAAATTCACTGGCAGCAAAGTCAGCGAGTGAATGCAGTGTCCGGGCCCTGGGGACAGTCGGGCAAATAAGTACCAAGTCTCCTTTTAAAGTCGTAAAGGACAAGGGCCTTAAGAAGTCTTTGGCAAAGCCGCCAATTGATATCCTAAGGACTTCTAACGCATTTGCCGTGTTAGAGGACGAGTGCTGTGGTGAGCCTGCAGTTCGTTCAAAAGGCAAAGCAACGAAAAACAACGAAGCGCAGGTCCCTCAAGGTGCTCAAAAGGAAAAGGAAGGAATTAGGCTAATTATGGTTGTGGGAGTTTCCCAGGTAATGTATTTAGACAGGACGTTTAATGCCAGAGATAGGGGAAACAGGTTAAGGGTTTGCAATCCAGGAGCTCGAATTGGGGAAATTGTTGACAACGTGAGATATTATGACGGGAAATGGGAACACCCATTATTTGTATTAGTGCAGGTGGAAATGATGTTGGACGAGTTAGGAGTGAGGAACTGATACAAATGTTTAAGAAAGCCATAGAATTAGTTAGGAGCAAGGGAGGAATCCCGATCATATGGCATTCTTCAAAGAAAGGGAGTTAGAAATGAATGGTTGTCGAGGGCACTTGGTGTCAATTGCCGGCTGGAAAGACATTGCAAATCAAATGCAATATCTTTCATAGATAACTGGGAACACTTCTATCGAAGAAATTAAATGTATGCTCGGGGTGGGGTGTATCTATCGAGGGCTGGGGTTGTTGTTTGTTGCGAACTCGTTGGAACCAGTGGTTGGAGGCGTTTGTCTGTGTTTGGGTTTAAACTGTTAGTAGATAGTGGTATGGGATTTGATATGGAGGAAGGAGGTAATAAAAGTATGTGTTTGTGAGAGAAACAAATTGGCAAAATGATCAGGGGAAAGAGAAGGGCCTCAATAACAGTACTCTTTGGGGTATATTACACTAACGGAAGAAGTCTAAGAAACAAAATAAACGATTTAAATACTTTTGTCTGCACAAACAAAATTTATATAATGCACTTACCGAAACGTGGATGAATGTAAACAATAGAGAACTATTAGCTGAATATCAAATAAATGGATTTGAACTGTTTCACACATATATTAGACAAGGAAGGGGAGTAGCCATATACGTTAGGGAAAATTTGAAATGTTGTCTCGGAGGGAATCAAAATTGAGCAAGCAACACACACAAACTATTTGGATAGAATTAAACGAAAGAGCAAATAATCTTATAATAGGAATTATACAGGCCACCAAACTTAAACAGGATGGAAGCAAGGCACCTGTGGGATGAAATATCTAGAGCATCTAGGTCTAGCAGTATTTGTGTCATGGGACACTTTAATTTTAGTGGAATAAATTGGTTTAACAGAACAGGGAATAACGAAGCAGAAGATTTTCTAGAATTAATTGACGATTGCTTTCTTAGCCAACACAATAAGGAACTAATGCGAGAAAATAATATTTTAGTGTTAACTAACAGGGAAACACAAATTAATGACATCGAAATAGGGAGTTAGCTAGGGAACGGTGATCACAAAAATCATATTTAGCATATAATGGAATAGATCTGTAGGAGAAAATTCAGTTAAAGTGCCAGATTTTCGAAAAGCTGATTTCAATAGCCTAAGTCATTTTTTGGGTCAAACAGATTGGAAATTCTTGGGCATGAGGGGTGGGCCGGTCTTGAAGCGAGACGTGAACCCAGCGATAGGTGACGTAAAAGAGGATTTCGATGTGAATTCAAAATATAACTTATTTAAAAGTATTCTAAGCAAAGCACAGGAACGTAGTATACCATATAAATTGAATAGGTCGAATACTAATAACCCAAAGTGGATAACAAAGAATCTGAAGAACCTTGTAGGTAAAAAAAAAAGAGCGTGGTACAATAGGATTAAGAATGGGGAAGTCAGTTTAGAGCAGAAATTCGTACAACTGGTTAGAAATGTTAAAAAAGAGATATGGAAAGCAAAAAGAAACTATGAAGTTCGCATAGCAGGGCAAGCTAAGGCAAATCTTAAAGCCGTTTCTCAGTATTATCGAAAAAAGACTAGGGAAAGGATAGGTGCATTAAAATCTGAGACAGGTCAAATAACAGATAATGACGAGGTGACGAGTAATATTTTTAATCAATATTTTATGTGTATTTACTAAGAAGGAACTTAACAATATGTCTTCAGCCGAACAAGTCTGTGGGTGGGGAAGAGGACAGGCTGACTAGTTTAGCAGTTAGCCGAGAGGATGTAATTAAACAAATAGTAAAACTAAAACCAAACAAATCCCCAGGGCCGGATGAAGTGTTTGCCAGGGTGTTTAAGAATGCAAAGAGGTGCTTTGCCAGCCACTGTCTACCATATTTAATAAATCAATAGTCAGGCATATGACAGATATGACACTCTTTAAGTATTGAGTTTATTACCTCCCAGCAGCACTTGTAACAAAGTCTGAGACTGTGTATGGTCACTGCAATATCTCTGGATATCTTTTTGTGAGGCCTGATATAGTACCCAGTGGCTTGTTCGTACCATATTGCAGTGGATCTTCCTTCCGCTACTTTGGCTCGGTGGCGACTTTTGATAGTTGGGAGTATTTTCGTCTTGATTTGCTCCTTAATCTGTGAGAAACTTGGAGGAATTTGAACCTGTACAACAGGTAGAGCAGTGGCAGGCATTGCTAGTGAGTCTGCCTTTTCATTACTATCTATGCCAATGTGACTTGGTATCCAGTTTTGGGTGATTAAGTTCTAGATTACGGGCTTCTTTTCCTATGTTAAATTTCTGCGAGGAGTTGTATATTATCTCTGTGTTGACTGGATAACAATGCCTGGAGCGAGGATTTAGTCGGTATGAATGATATCATGTAAATTATTCTCAATTGTATAGTTTATGGCCTCCTTCAGGGCATATAATTTAATTTGCAATGTTGAGCACCCACTATTCATGCTCCAGTAAGCTTCATGGTTGTTAGTGTAAACTGCTGCCCCAGCAGAACCTCTTTAAATCAACTGATCCTTCTGTGAAGATGAGTCGTTGTAGGTCTTTGAAATGGTTTCCATTTGTTGTTCTATGACTGCTTTGACCCTTTGCGAGTCACATACTGATTTTTTAACTGGTAATCCTTCAATTATTATCTTTAGACTCGATTCTTCCCATGGAGGAGGCTGCCAAAAGTGATGATATGGTCTCGACGCGTCCATATACGTGTTCCCAGCAATATTCTGAGAGCATCATTTTGAGACACTTCCAGTTTCTCCCATTGGTTATCACTAAGAGATGTAAGAGCAGGAACAGCATAGTCAATGAGTAACCTAACTGCTTGAACGTAGTTCATTTTGAGTACTGGTAGAGATGCACCGTCTCTAAGAAACTATGCACCATCTCTAAGGATTCCAGGTCAGGGAGCGCAAAGCTGAGTTTCTGGCTTTACAACCTTGCTGAAAAATTTAATTTCTTGAGTGAATTTCAACTGGCTGTCTATTATGAATCCTAGGTATTGAAAAGAGGTAACGCACTCAATTTCATGTACTTGTATTGTAAGTCTGATGTCTTGCGTTCTCATTTTAACGAGCATTGCTTTTGTTTTATTGCTGTTTATTTTCACTGCTATGCGTTCCACTTCCCTGCTGATAATATCTAGGCATTTATGTGCATGATTCCTGGCGTCTTTGCCATTGATGAGGACCACAAAGTCGCCTTTATAGTTAAGCAGTTTGGCTTTTGGTAACTTGAGCTTCATGCATTGTACCATGAGACAGTTGAAGAGGAAATGGCTTAGTATTCCTCCCTGGGGAGTTCCATTTTCCAGCCTCTTTGAGGACGATGTTTTTCCTTGAAATTTGACTTTAGCTTCTCGGTTAAGTAGGCTTCCATTGGCAAAGGCAAGAGCGTGTCCTTTGATTTCCTTATCCACAAGGCAGCACAGTATAGCTGGAGTATTGGCTAACTCGAAGGGATTTTCTAGGTCTAGAAAAATAAGGATTCCAGGTTTGTCATTGTGACGGTGTCCCCCCCCCCCTTATATTTCTCCCACGCTTGCTGTAAGTCATGTCCACTTTACCCGAGCGTTCTCAACGTCGCGGGCATCAGTTTGTTATATGTGGGAGAGTGTAGTGTTCTCGAGGTGGCGAGAAATTTGTAAAAGAAGAGTATTTTGGCCTGTGGTATAGGCCCTTTAGGGAGCCAATATGGCGCTGGCCCCTCCGTTTTGCTGCCAAAACTGAGTGGCGCCAGATTGGTCACCGACAGCGACGTGGCACAGGGAGCCAATGAAAACCTCTCTTGGCAAGTATGACGTCACAAAGGAAGGGGGGTCCGGTCATCGCACAGCGGTGGCACCACCAGTCTAAGACAGCACGTCAAGGAGGTCGGACGTGCGCTGGGGGGTCCTGTCAGCTGGACAGTTTACCCCGTCTCCGGAGGACTTACGCATCACCAGCGGTCTGACAGCACCTGTGGGGTCTTCCTTCGTTTATGTGTTGGACCAGAGAGGGAATTGACAGAATATTGAGCAACAAGTGCTCCCGAGACAGGTGTTGTGCAAGTGGAGTCTAGGCAGCAATGTATGCGACGGCTGATAGCTTCACAGTGATAACGTAATGGCTGGGCCAATCCTCCGTGAGGGAATCAGTCTGACACGACACGTCAAGGTGGACGGATGTGTGAACGTTGATCCTGTCAAGCTGACAGTAATACGCCACTCCCGTAGATCTTATGCGTCACCCGTAGTCTGCAAGTACGCCGAGAGGTCTTCATTCATTCCATGTGTGGACCGAAGAGGGAATTGACGGAATATTGAGCATCAAGTGCTCCAGGGTCGGGTGCTGTGCAGGTGAAGACTAGGCAGTATCGTCTGGGACGTCTGATGGCTTCACAGTGACGACGTAGCGGCTGGGCCAATCCACTGGGAAACAGTGAAAGAAGATACTAATTGGGAATCCGTACGACTGCAGCCGAGACATAGGTTGGCAGCCATAGTTGGGAGGAGAAGTTGATGGCCGGGAGACCGACTCCAACCCTACAAGACGTGGAAGAGGATCAGGGACCCGCGGAGGACAGAACACGGAGACGACGCGTTTATTTTGGGACGTTGATTGGGTTCCTGGAGGACATGACAGGGTGTGTGTGGGGGCGTTCCCTACACGAGGCGGGAGCCTGGACCAGGAGCTACAACTCGACTCTCACCTGAGGATAGGTGGAAGTAGGGGATTCTAGTTTCCCTCCCAATTCTCCTTTAGTCAGCTATATTATTTAGCCAGAGTATTTTGTATGTCGTGAGCAAGGCTCACCTATGTCACAGTAAGGCACAAGTGTGCAGAGTAGGGCTACATAAAGTACTCACGGTATCTATTATTATTATTGGTGTGTGCAGGCACCCGGAGTCATTGACGTATTTACTGTGTTGATAATGTCTTTCATGAGACTTTAATATGATCATTTAGTGAGAGTATATATATATATAAATATATATATATATATATATATATATATATATATATATATATATATATATAAATATATATATATATATATATATATATATATATATATATATATATATATATATATATATATAAAATCATAGATATCAGTAATGGTAATAATATAGTTATTGGGCACATAGCCTAACACCAAATACTGGTACATTTATATATATATATATATATATATATATATATATATATATATATATTTATATTTTATATTTATTTATATATATATATATATATATATATATATATATATATATATATATATATATATAATATATTTGTCGTACCTAGTAGCCAGAACGCACTTCTCAGCCTACTATGCAAGGCCCGATTTGCCTAATAAGCCATTTTTTCATGAATTAATTGTTTTTCGACCACCTAACCTACCTAACTTAACCTAACCTAACTTTTTTCGGCTACCTAACCCAACCTAACCTATAAAGATAAGTTAGGTTAGGTTAGGTTAGGTAGGGTTGGTTAGGTTCGTTCATATATCTACGTTAATTTTAACTCCAATAAAAAAAATTGACCTCATACATAATGAAATGGGTAGCTTTATCACTTCATAAGAAAAAAACTAGAGAAAATATATTAATTCAGGAAAACTTGGCTTATTAGGCAAATCGGGCCTTGCATAGTAGGCTGAAAAGTGCATTCAGGCTACTAGGTACGACATTTATATATATAATATATATATATATATATATATATATATATATATATATATATATATATATATATATATATATATATATAATGCTTGTGTATTGAATAACCATTCATGTGTGCAGTGATCAATTGAATATTCGCCCACGAAAGGAATTACTGAGAACTCCAGTAATATATACTTGCATTCGTTATCATTAAATAAAGTGCAGTGTGTTATACCATGATAGTGAATTGTTGTGTTCATTAATATAGAAATGTTTGATTGAGCTAAAGATCAGTGCAGCGAAGTATTTACGTTCTATTGCTATTGTCCCAGATATTGTGTTTGAACATTTAGTGATCCTTGAGAATTTAAAGAAACAGGTGTCTTTCGCTAACAAACAAGTGCAGTGAGAGATCACGCAGTGAGAGGGACGTCGCCCAGCTAATTTTGACATTGACGCGTGTGGGGGAGCATTGCCAGCTTGGCGAGTTCATGATTATTTGTGAGAACGAGCAACTTTCGCATGAAATAGCTGTTTACTTGTTGATATACGAATGTGATGTCTAAGTAAATGTGTTTAAGTAAAACACAAAATACCTTGGCGTTTGTATCATCCCCTCCATATTTCTTGTGGCTATATAATACATGAAAGGAAATAGTGATAGAAATAAATACCTGCCTGATATCAGACCTATTGAGTGTGCTCTTGCCACTGTTACCACAATTCAATGAAACCACTGACGTGTTACTGGACACAGGAAACACCAGTTGGCGACCTTGTGGTTAATAGTAGAGCCCTTGCCGGGGCGGGCACACAGCTGTAAAGAGAACAAGCTGTGTTCTCATTCTCGATCAGAGGCCAGTTGGGATTGACTGGGATACTCTCCTGGCGTACAGTGGCGCCGCGAGGATTGTGTGAAGACCCGCAGGGCTACGGTGAGTGACCTTGTGTATACTGTTGCTCACCCTCTTATGGTGAATCCCAACATTGGCGACCTCGCCAGGATTACGATCAAGATAAAGGTTGCAGTTGTGGTACTTTGCAGTGGTATTAGGTATCAGGTGCAGGTTATCACTCATAGCACAAGATGGAGGATGATAAAGTAACAAGGTTCATTGACACTAGATGTGAGCAGGTGCTGGAGGAGTGCACCAAGGCACAGCTACAATCGATAGCAGACCACTTTGGGATAAAACTGAGATCTTCCAAAGTGGGAGAGAAGACTGGAGATCATGGCACAGCTCAGGGCACGAGACGAAGCTTTGGGGGGGGGGGAGGGGAACGGCCACAAACTCCTGCCAGTATGGGAGAACATCTGAGCATTGGTGGGAGCAGCAGAGGATCCAGCGGCAGCAGGCGCAGCGTTAAGCTGGAGATAATGAAGCTGCAGCTGGAAGCACAACTGAAGCGGGAAGAACAGGAACGAGAGGCACAGCTGAGAAGGGAAGAGCGAGAAGCAGAGGCACAGCTGCGCAAAGAAGAGCGAGAGGCACAGCAGTGCAAAGAAGAGCGAGAAGCAGAGGCACAGCTGCGCAAAGAAGAGCGAGAAGCAGAAGCTCTGCTGAGGAGAGAAGAAGCGCAACTGAAGTGTGAGGAACGGGAAACGCAGTTGAAGCGGGAAGAACAAGAGCGAGAAGCACAGCTGAAGCGTGAGGAGTGAGAGACACAGCTAAGGCGAGAGGAGCGCGAGCTAGAAGCTAGGCTGAAACAGCAGGAGATAGAAGCTAACAAGGATGTGGAGCTGAAGCGAGCTGAGCTAGGGCTAGCTCCACCTGTTCCGCCACAGCAGGAAGACCGCCGAGTGAGGGAGCGAGATTTGCCGGTCTTTGTACCAAACGAAGCTGAAGGTTTCTTCGACCACTTCGAGAAGGTCGCTTCCTTGAAAAAGTGGCCGAGGGCGGAGTGGGCGGAGCTGGTTCAGAGTAGGCTCACCGGTGAAGCTTGTGAAGCCTACAACATGCTCGACCTCAGGGAGTGTACCAACTACGATGCTGTAAAGAGAGCTGTGCTCCATTCTTTCAAGCTAACGCCGGAATGTTACAGGAAGAGATTAAGGGAATGTACCCGGTCGCCAAGAAAATCTTATGCGGAGACGGCGAGGGACATGGAGAGGAAGTTCCTTAAGTGGCTGGAGTCTGAAGGAGCGAAGTCGGCTGAGAATGTCGAGAGGCTTATGGTCATGGAGAAGTTTATGTCCGTGCTCTCTCCTGAGATCACGGTTAGAGTAAAGGAGGCGGACACAAAGGACCTGAGGGCCGCAGCCGACAGAGCTG
Organism: Procambarus clarkii; assembly: GCF_040958095.1. Lineage (NCBI taxonomy): Eukaryota > Metazoa > Arthropoda > Malacostraca > Decapoda > Cambaridae > Procambarus > Procambarus clarkii. Next base: position 26,129,606 of record NC_091157.1, on the reverse strand, counting down.
ACATGCTGGAAGAAGCCTTACGCTCACGCCGAGAGGGACAGCACCGACCGCCCACACACTCCGGATATGGTAGAAGATATAGAAGGACGGATGGATGGAGGACGGGAGCGAGTTCTCCCGAGTCCCACCTCTCGCATGGAGACAGTGGAGGATCAAAGGGTGCTGTGGAGCCAGTAAAGCTCGTTCTCACATCATTAATGACCAAACCACACACTAGAAGGCGAAAGGATGACGACGTTTCGGTCCGTCCTGGACCATTCTCACGTCGATTGTGAGAGTAGTCCAGGACGGAGCGAAACGTCATCCTTTCACTTTCTTGATCCATTGATTTGATCCAGGAGGGATGCGAGGCATTCTGTGTTTCCAACACCTTTTCTGTAAGCAAACATATTTTGGTGCAGTGGATTGGCTTTCCATTCAGTTCGATTAAGAGCCTTCTTTCCGCAATTTTGGCCAGACAGCTTGTTAATGAGATCGGTCATGAATTTCCTCGGTCTTTAGATTTTGGAATGGGAACTATAATTGCACTGTTCCAAGAGTGGTAGAGTTCTTGTCACCCAAACTCTGTTGATGAGATTCAAGAATGCTTCTTCACCCTTTTCTCCTAGCTTGGCCAGCATGTTGTAAGTTATTTTGTCTTCACCTGGAGCTGTGTGTTTAGTTTTCTTTGTAGTTTTTCAGAGTTCTTTCAGATTGAAAGGTTGGTCTAGTTCGTCAGGTAAGGTTAACGCATAATCTCTTTTTTTTTCCCCATCTTATTTCCTGAAGTCTTTGTTGGCGAGTCAGAGTTGCTTGAAGTTGAGTGGAACTGGCTCCTGAAGCAAACAGATTTGCTAACCTTACTGCTCCTTGCTCTGGATGAACATGATGTGGAAGAGCAGGAGGCGATTTTCCTTTGGCCTTGTTGATCTGCCTCCAGATGTCGCCCAAGGATGTATGCTTATTTTGCTTGGCACACCACTCGAGCCATTTTTCTTCTTTAATTTTTGCCGTTTCTTTGTGCACAGGATCTCGGACAGCTCTAAGAAGTCCTAGATTAGTTTCGGTTCTATCTCTTCTGAAATTCTTCCGTGCACAATTTAGTCTGTTATGTAGTTCTTTGATCCTATTACAGTAATACCAATGGGCCTTATGTTGTTGGGTAATTGTTTTCCTCTTGGGGATGGCGTGATTTGCTGCTCTATGTATTGCATTTACTAATTTGTTTTTCATTTCTTCGGTGTTGTCAGGAGGAGTGTAGTTTTGGTGCCAAGTTTAGAGATATTACTGAATCTTCGTCCAATTTGCTTTGATAAAGTCCCATCCGGGCTCGGGAACTGGATGTCTGGGTGGTAATGCTATATTAATAACTACTTTTTGTAGCAAAGCTGTCACTAGTCAGAACATGGTCAACTGGCCAATGACAACTCATAAATACTGGTGGAGACAGACGTGAGATCCAGCTTCCCCCCACCAATGTGGGTTGGTTCCATCGAGTTAAGCAGACTGATTTCAGGCACTTCATCTAAAAGGTATCCAATATGTCTTCCGTTGGCGTCGGTTCTTGGTGAATCACGTAGTAATTCTCTGAGCGTTGAAGTCACCCGAGATGATAGTAAGTGTAATGACTGCTATTTCAAAGATTTCAGAGATATCCATATCGTGTTCTCTGTGGTTCTTGTATACATTGAATACGGATAGCATTCAGTTCCTCATAGCGAGAATAACAACCATAATTTCAACGTCCGCACCACAGTTAGGCAAGTCTGCGATTGCCGTGGCATTTATTTCTTACTAGTACTGAAGTTCCTCTGATGCTACCTGGTGCAGTTGGGAAGTGGAAACCTTAGTATCCTGGGATATTGATATTTCTTTGTCCTGGCGAGTGTTTCCTGAAGTAAAACAATATCAATGTTGTTCTTGAGAAGCACCGCTCTGAGTGTTTGTGTTTTGTTTTTGAACCCTTCAATATTCCAGGAAGCCCAATGTATGATCTTGAGATAGTCCATTATTCTGTTAGTTGAATCCATTGAGTCCATGGTAGGTTCTAAAGTGCTGATTTCCCCGACGGCTTGTTTTGGTTGAAGTGGAGACTGACAATGGTTGCTGAAACAATTCAGTTTCGTCACCTTCGACTTTTACTTCAATCTTTTTGGGTAGGGCTTGTATAAATGTGGAAGAAATAAGTTCACTAGATTGTTTTTTGAACTTTTACATTTCCTTCCTTGATTGTGGGTTGGTCTGTTCCAGTGCTTGGAATGATTTGCAAGCATCATACTGAAGGTCTGTCAGGGAGGCAATAACCATTGGATCAGTAGTCACTTGATACGCCTTTGGCTGCCTTTCTTTTTTCTTGGTTGGGTCCTAGTGTCTTTGCTACATCCAGCTACTGGGGCATTTGATGATGTAGAGGTCGTCATTCGTGCTTGGGAGGTCTTGGAGGCAATAGCAGGGGTGTTCGTTTTGCTACTCTGATCTATTCGGTTGTTGTTGCCTTGTGGAGTAGTGCTCTGTTTTCTCCAGTTATTGGAGGCCCTGTTCTTGCTCAGGCTAGAAGAAATTGGTGCTTTAGTCTGTTGCTGATTTGTATCTTAATTTATTCGGACTTGCCGAGGAGTGTACCACTGGCTATTAACCGAGTCTGGTCGATTGTGGTCTAGGAGTTGTGACTTTGGGTTGCTGGGTAAATCCGAAAGCTTGTATTCATTTTACCCGTTTCTGGACATCGTTTGTTCCAACCGTGATGTGTGTTCCCGCAGTTTGGACATTTTGCTTTAGTTAGTTTGCCTTCTTTATGGAGATTTTTGCATATGTCAGTGTTGTTGAGCTCGCTGCATACTCCTCATCGTTCCGGGCCTCTGCAGCCATCTTTATGGTGGCCGAAACGCTGACATCTGTAACAGCGTCTGGGTTCTGGATTGTACAGCCTTAGAATGAATTGTCCATAGATCCCAGCATTTAGTGTTGATGCGACGACCATTTATTGTTAGAAGGACCTGTCTTGTTTCTACATTGTCGTGCTTACACCTTTCCGTCGTTGTGACATTTGGGCATTCTAAGACTCTTTGCATGAACTTCAACCGCGATATGTTGCATTATTATCTTGGTGATTTTTTCCTCTGGTTTCATTTCAACTAGGTCTTCTGTATTCCTAAGGTAGTAATTATATCTGGAATATCTGTGGATATGTTATCTGCCTCCAATGTCAGGCTTTGCTCTAAGATGTGATCCTGGATAACCTTTTTCCAGTACGGCAATGTAAGCATAAGTCGGACCATCTACTGGTTTCTTGGTTTTGATGATGGTCCTTGGCATTGGTTTTGGGGCTGCTCTTGGGTTCTGGCTGGCTTCTAAATTGGTTTCTTCGGGCGTTTCTTCAGTTCTTTTTCGTTTATTTGCCTTTCAGTTTCCTACAATTTTCCATGGTGGCTCATTGTGAGTAGGGTTATCCTCTGGTTCATTATTTCTGTCATCTTCAGAAATTTTCCTTGCTCCTGCTACGAGATCACTATGTCCTCCTGACGTTAATAATTTCAGAAAGATGGTTAGGAGAGTCATATCCTGGGGGGGGGGGCATGGGTGTATTGTTCTAAATGAGTAACTGAGGGAGCGATGTGCATGTGTGTTGTGGAGATGGGCTGGGGTGGAGGGAGTGCAGCGCTTAGAGAGAAATTGATACTGCCCCCCCACCACCTCTTGCCACCCACCCTGTGTAGCTACTCGCTTTACTATAGTCAGGTGACACTCTACGAATCACGAGCCTGCCTTCTTCACTAAGTAGGTAGTTATAATTTGAAACTATAATATATATAAATATGGTCAAGTTTGTACAGGTCAGTGCTAACATTAAAAATAATGCTACATTAGTTAATTAGGGCCGACTTGATCAAATTTCGTTCAACAAAACTCCTGCACTTAATAAGTTTTGGCTCTAATTAATAATATGATTATATAAACTGGCATGTAATTGCAATGCACTAGATTGTTGGGCCCATTCTAATTACACAAGGATGTTGAGATAAGTGCGAACTCAAAGATTTTCCAGTTTGTCAAAGGTTCACACTCAGAATCATTACTAGGGATCGAACACACACTGCTGTAGACGGGGGCAAGTTCCTGATTAAAGCTTGCTCTAAAGAGAGAAAAACGTTTGTAACCACATCCCAAATTTTATATATTTTTAGCTATTTTTTTATAAAAAATGGAAGGCTGCATGAAAAGCTCGAAAATACTGCTCACTTAACTCTATAATGATTATAGGAAACTTTGTTTATTTTTACTTTAAAAAGTTTGAAGGTTTCCTTATAAACATTATATTTGAAATACCTGCTAACTCTGACTCTGATGTCCCTTGGGAACATCTTGGCTGCCTTGAAGGTCAGGTGACCTCGTAGCTGTTGCTGCTTCCCCCTTCCTCCTGTGATCGCCATTGCATCCTATTATATTAGTTTAGGGGCATTAGACTCAGATTTCCCCAAAAAGGAATTAAATGAAAACTGGTTCGATTTCAATCAAACTTTTTTGAACAGTTGTACACGAAAAGAGTTTCATCTGGCCCAAGTCTCAGCCTCGTGGCATACATAGGAAGGAAGAAAAAACATATTGAAATAGGTGTCAGAATTATTCCAAAATGGTCAAACGATTATGAAACACAAGTGTTAACTGAAATCATATCTTTGACTCTTTGCTATCACAATAGCATACATTAAAAAATATTATTAGTTTTATGTGAAATTTTTTCAATTTGTTTTTTTGTATCGGACGATTTGCATGAAACTTATACACCTGACTACACATAAGCCTATCTGTAAGGGTGCCAATTTTGGAGAAAAGTGGTTGATGTCAACCTCAGCCACAGATGGCAGCACCTTAGACTTTATTATTTTCGTATTTATTTTCAAGTAACATAAACGTTCAAATAACTTTCATTTTTATTCAATTTACATGAAACTTACACCGTATATGTAGAGTGCATGTCTCTAAATTTTGTTGATAGCTTTCTTTTCTAAGTTCATTTATTGATTTTATAATAGCAATAAACAAGACATATTTGCATAATTTTGGGGGGGAAATTTGAAAGTTTGTATTAGGAAAACTAAAGATGTTTTGGAAATTATCTATCAACAGATTCTTTATTATATGCTAATGTGTCAGAAAAGTGTCATAGAATGATTATATCTGAAAGGTGTGTGTATTTATTCAGACTTGAAAATGTATAAAATTCGTTGAAAAAAACAAAATTCTCCCTTTCTATTTACACTGCAGTACTGAAACTTGGACCAATTGCAGCCATTTTCATATACAACTAGTCAAAAAATATTGGTTGACATTGAACAACTTTTCCAAAACCAATCTAATGCCCCTTAGTGGTTACCAGAAAGGAAATTATTAAACTTATCAGGATGCTATCTGCACATTCTACGTGAATTTGTTCTTCTATATCCATAAAGTTCTTTGGCACTTTACCTAATTTTGTAATTTAAATTAGGTATTTTTCTTATGTTATTTGACTTATTTTTTCATAGCCAGGTGTTGTCTGTACTGTTTCATCTGGCAAAACACTCAAGGCTTTCTTTGCATGTCCGGTAATACATACTTTTTTTTTCTTAAATATTTTGTCTTAATTCGTTTGTATTAAGCATCCTGTTTTCTAATTATGTTTATTAGTGACAGGGTTATCCATTTTGGGTCACTACTATTTGAAATAATCTAGAGTGTATCACATTCCTGGGCTTTATTTGTAACAAACATTACTGGCGTGGTAACTTGATTATGATGTGAACAAGACAAGGCCCAAGAACTGCCAGACTCCCATGTTCAGGTCTGCCAAATTTATAACTCACAAAGTACCTCTAAATATATGAATCAGATGTGAGAAAAGTCTGGCACCATAAGTTTCTCTCAAATAACTTCTCCGTGTCTAGTTTAATGAAATTTCCTCATGATCACTGTTCCCTCACTCACTCCCATTTAAGATGCTACTTATCAGTGTCTCCCTGTTACATAGGTTTGTATTATCTTACTGTGTTGGAACAATATTATTTTGTTTAATGAAAATCATTTAAAAATTATTTGTCGTACAGGAAATTAAAGTTTGTTTTACAATTAGTCACAATGTTCATTTAGACCTAAAAGCTCTAGATAATAATTCCCATAAAAGCTGTTCTTTTCTCTAAATGTTTGGTGGATTATGTGTAACTCCTATCATTAGGTAGATAATTTTCCATTTAATTCTCTCCAAACCGTTTGCGGAGCTCAGTTTTCAGTCCCACTTTCACACTGCATTTAATACTCTTGACGCATTGCCACTGCCCATCCTTGACTGAAATATATTAGTGTAAAGTAATTGGTATAAATAATTTTGTTAATTGTTACGTGTTTTCTTCATACATTTGCGTTTGTTAGTAGTTTCATTTTTTGTGTACTGTCGTAAACATTAAAACCCATATTCATCCTGAATACAATATTTACCCTACTGTATATCATTAGCCTCATGAAATTAACTTCATCCAATTTATTTTTCTCCACCTAGACCCTTGAAGCATAGCAATAGGTTTGTAATGGAAAATCGCTTGAGAATATATGGAAAGTAATTAAAGGCCATCGGGTTTTCTAATTTAATTATTTAAAATACTGACGATAATTAACAATATAACATTTCCCACTTGATTAAACTGGGCACCCTTGGCAATAAACGGACTAGACCTACGTTTGGGTCCAATGGCTTAGTCTGTTAGGTTAGGAGAGACACTTTCAATTAACGTTTTTAAACGTTTGGAGAATTTCCTTTCCACCTAACCTACCAGAAGACACTTAACTTACTGTTTTGGAATAAAATCCTAAATTTATTTTCAAATTGCGTCCATTTTCGGCCATACGGACCAACGGCCAAATTCAGCCGTAATTTGTAAGAGGACAGGTTGACAGTACATCGAACTAATTCAGGTTGAAGCGGCTACAACAGCAGCCGCAGCTTCCAATGGCCATAACCATATCACTATTACTGTGGTGCCTACAACAGTCCTACGCACTTAACTCTGTCTGCAAGAGCTGTCCCACGCCTACCATAAAAAGTATATTGTGTAACTAGCATACATGGTCTTCTTGCTAATGTAAGCTTTCCAGTTATTCATTAATGGAGTTGCATTACTCGTTCAATACCTTTAAGTCATTGTTACACTATTTAAATACCCCTGTGCATCTGGCTTGGTGAATATTGTTTACCGAGATACAGACGGTGGGCTTGATCATATTGCATCACACTATTTCTTACTAACTTTACCCCTTGCCCGCGGAGAACATACCCAAACGCTTATATTTATGGAGCAGAAGGTTTTGCCTATCCAGAGCATGTGCCAAGCCCCCAACACATGTCCAGACTTTTGTTGTGATGCTCAGCTTGTCTGCTTAGTTACCGCACATGGTTTTATCCCATTCAACTCAAGTGGTTCTATGTTTTAACCAGTGTTCTTGATTTCTTTGACGTCCTTTGTCGTCTTAACTCGGCTGGCGAGTGGTGGGTCAATTATCTCGATGGAGCTTCCCCTTTGGATCCTTGCGAGACACCTTGTTGCTCTCCATATTGTCTCGCCTGCTTCATTAGCCTGTCAATATCTGCCCTAATCTCCAGGCAGTGCACACAAGGCCATTGTGTGTGCCATTATTCCAAGAATAATTACTAACCAAACAATGACACACGACTGCATTTGACTAGAGCATATTTACATAATCCTGAGCTTTTATTTATATTACAAATTTTGTACTGCACCTGGATGGCTTTCTGGAAGTTCTTTTGCTCCCCTGAACCAAGGAGCGCTTGGTCCAGAAGGCTGTTGCTTGGAGCGGTCTGCAGGCCCACATATCCACCACAGCGTGGTTGGTCCTGCACTTCTTGAAGAAAACTATCATGTTTTCTCTGGAAGATGTCCACTTTTGTTATGTCAATAATTCTTATGTTCGCTGGGAGTATGTTGAACAACCGTGAACCTCTGACGTTTATATAATGTTCTGATTGTGCCTATGGGAATACTCTTCAACGATTCTATTCTGAATTTCCTTTCATTTCTTTCACTCCAGTATATTGCTATTTTACTTCGTAGATTTGGGACCTGGCCTTCCAATATTTTCGATATGTATATTATTTGATACCTTACTCGTCTCCTTTCTAGGGAGAACATTTGGAGCTCTTTGAGACGATCCCAATAATTTAGGTGCTTTATCATGTCTCTGTATGCCGTATATGCTTTCTGTATTACCTCTATTTCAGCAATCTTTCCTGCTCTGAAGGAGGAAGCGAGTATCGAACAGTACTAAAGACGGGACAGCAGAAGTGATGTGAATAGTACAACCATTGTGATGGGATCCCTGACATAGTTTCTCATAATTCATCCTATCATTTTTGTGGCTGATGCTAAATTTGCTTGGTTATGCTCCCTTAACGTTAGGTCGTCAGTCATTATTATTCCTAGATCATTTACAGTATGCTTCCCTACTATGGGCCGAATTGATTGTTTTATATCCTGTATTTTGTTTAATGTCCTCATTTTTACCGTACCAGAGTACCTGGAATTTATTATTGATAACCATGTTATTTTCTACCGCCGTGTTGAAAACTTAATATCTGTTTGTAGTTTATCAATGTCTTCAACAAAATTAATTTTCATGTTGATTTTTGTCATCTGTAGATTATGATACGAAGCTAAGACTAGTCTATATCTGATAAGAGAATAAGTACAAAAGTGCTACAAGGACTGTACTCTGAGGTAGAGCTTTTAACTGAGCTTGAACTCTAATTTATTTGATTGACTGTTGCTCTGTGTTCTGTTCCCCAGAAATTTTAATATCCACAGTCATATATATATATCATTCTTTTATGAATCGGCGTATACCACATCTGCATTCTGTTTTTCTTCTAATGCCTCAGTGATTTTGTCGTAGTGATCAAGTAGCTATGAGAGGCATGATCTTCACACTTTAAATCCATGTTGACCTGGATTGTGGAGATGATTGGTCTCCATGAAACTGGAAACCTGCCTCCTGATCCCTCTATCAATTACTTTTATTATGTGGAACGTTAGTGCGGCTGATCTAAAATTCTTAGTCATTGCTTTGCTCCTTCCCGTGCAAAGAGGAGCAAAATCTTTGAAATCTATTAATATAAGCGAATCTGGTATCTCCCCTATGTTCAAGCTCTTTCTCCACACTATGCTACCGGCACTTCGCATTTCTTTATAAATATTGAGTGCATGGGCATATTGTCAATTTCTCAAAAACCGGCAGCATTTTTGTTCATATCAGTTATATTATCAGTAGTTTGGATATCATGCCTAACGAAATTGTCCGGATCTTCCACTTTCATATTGGGATGCTAAACATGCCCTCCTCCTGTGTTTTGTTTTTTAGGATTTCAGTAATTTCTTTGTCATCCTCTGTATGAACCTTCATTTGTAAGAATAGGTCCAATACTGACAGTGGTTTTTGCCTTTTTTTCACATGTGTGAAGGAAAATTTTTATTTTCTCTTGAGTGCCATTTTTATGTTTTAATTGCATTTCTTCAGTCTGATTGCTTCAGTCTTTGCTAGATTTCTTCAAACTCTGTTTAAATTATTTTTTGTTGGGGTGGTCATGTCTCCTTAGCAGTTCTGGTATATTTTTTTTCTTTCTTTCCTAGTGCCGTCTGCATGTTCTTTCAACGTTTTCTTTCTACATTGGTCCTCTTTCTGACTTTCAACAAAGGAACTAGTTTTGGACAGACTTCATATTCTTGTTCTATGCCTTGTGTGGGATTATTATTACTTACGAACATTCAATGGATTTTTTTTTAATTCGCTGTATATCTTTTTCCCAGTCTATCCTTTTAATAAAATTTAATTTATTGAATAACCCCTCTTACTTGATCATTGTTTTAAGCCTTTTACAAGCATTGCTGTTAATTTGCACTTCAATGAGCTTGTGATCTAAGTATGTGGTATGCGATTGTAATGTCCCTGATTGTCTTCTTAAGTTCAGATCTAGAATATTTTCGTTCCTGGTTCACTCTTATCTGCTGGTTGAGTGAAAATTTGTCACAGAATCTTACTAGTTCTCTAATCTGAGTTGGTTATGTCCAGAAAGATTTACTGGTATAATATTCCTGTTTGCTATTCTCCATCTTAGAGTGGGCAGGTTAAAGTCACCTAGGAAGATATCAGGTATTGGGTTTGCCAGATTATCAAGACTGTTCTCTTGTTTATCTGATTTGTGAATTCCTCAGCCGTTGCATCTAGCGGTTTTTATATTACAATAATATCCAAGTTTACCTTTTTACTCCCAGCAGAGTTAACTACCACCTATTTATCATAGGTGGTAGTCACCTATTAGTAATAAGTGGTAAATTAATAGTCTATTAATTTACCCTATCACATCTATATCGATAATATTCTAGTATCAAGATCTCGCTGTCAGTTCTCTTGCATGGGTTTCTGTGAAAAGTCCAAATACTGTATTTGACTCGTGAGGAGGCAACTTCTGAACGGAACTTTGATTTTGCTTTTTTTCAGACCTTGTATGTTGGCAAAGGTGAACGAGGTTACTCTATTTGGGATAATTTGAAGAAGATTTTTCAGGCAGGTCCATTGTGTGGGCATGTCGGTTTTGTTCTGACCAGTACTGATTGTTGCAGGGTTGTTACCTATCGTAGCTGTCTTTGTTGTGGGGTGTAATTGCATGTGTGATTCAGGTATGCAAGTGGGTCTTTCAGCCAGTTCCATACACAATATTCAACCTTTTGAAAACTCTTTCGCCTGGATATAAAAAAAAATGTTGGCTTTTCTCCAAAGTCATTTTCTTGCTTGTCACTCATTATTTAGCGGTCTGTGCCTTCCACGTGAGAGTAAGAGCAGCTGAGGGTGAAGCATTTTATTTCCTAGAGTGAAGTTTCTCACATGTCAGGATGGAGAAATTTACATGTAGATACAAAGTGACATTTTCCTTTCCTTAGTATATTTTGACCCTTTTTGGGGATGGTTATAACTGCATTCTAACCCATTCCTATTTCCAGAATACGTCTGCAAATGTCCTTTACATATTTGAACTCGTATAGATATTATAGTTTTATGCCCTAGTTAATTTGCTCAAAGCATACTTAAAAGGGCCTTTTTATTGCAGGTGTGTGAGAGCGCTTACAGATGTGTGAGAAAGCTCAGGTTACAATTCAGGAACACATTGCAGGTATGATATGCATATAAGTGATGTAAGATTTAAATAATTGAGTACAACATTGTTTTTATTAACATCAAATCAGACGTTTCGTATCATAGTGAATTAAACATCAACAAAAGAACTTGGAGAGATTCTACTAGTCTTATATTAATGATGATGATGATGTTGATAATGTTCAAAGACTGACAACGACAGTAATATTTATTGAAAATATTTATGAACATTATTAAGGACACTAAATATATTTTCACAAACATAGTGAAGGTCAAGCGGACATAATAAATTATTAAATATTCCTTAAAGTGTATGGTGGTGGTATACGACACGTTTTTAAAGCCGTGTGTATATTATTCCAGTATATAAGATTCTCGTAATCATGGAATCATTTTGAAAGAGCATGAATATATCGGCAGCAAGAATAAACACATAAGAACATATGTATGAAGGAAACGGCTTCATATCATAAACGGCTCCACGATCTATGCAGTCTCCGTGGTGTAGTGGTAAGACACTCGCCTGGCGTTCCGCGAGCGCTATGTCATGGGTTCGTATCCTGGCCGGGGAGGATTTACTGGGCGCAATTCCTTAACTGTAGCCTCTGTTTAACGCAACAGTAAAATGTGTACTTGGATGAAAAAACGATTCTTCGCGGCAGGGGATCGTATTCCAGGGACCATAGGATTAAGGACTTGCCCGAAACGCTACGCGTACTAGTGGCTGTACAAGAATGTAACAACTCTTGTATATATTTCAAAAAAAAAAAAAAAAAAAAAAGAAACTGAAGAAAGGTCTATTGGCCCATACGTAGCAGCTCCTATTTATATCCACCCAAACTAAAGAGATCCTACGTCTGTTATGTTAACCCAGTAATTTGTTCTAAATGTCAACATCCCAGTTACCAAACCAGTATTTACCCAAGTCTTTCCTAAATCTAAAGTTGTTCTATTTATATCTATTTCGCATTCTAAAGAGTGAACTATTAAATAACTTATTTATATCTCCCTTGTTATGCCTATTTATCCACTAGTACACTACAATCAATGCCTGACATGAAAGTTATGTCAGGCATTATGGCCTCACTCAGCCAGTAACCGGGTTCTTTATCTCAATCACTGCTAATGGGCTTTTTGTCTCTTCATTGATCGCACCCCAAGTCAATAGTAAGTTAGAGTAGTCGGTATAGAGTAATTCAGCAGTAGTAAGTAATAGTGAAAGGAAAAGGGGTAAACAATACTGATCAACACTTTCACCAATATATACTATATAACCTCTATACATACACACACATGTACACTGCGAGTGTCACTTTTGCACAGGACACCAATAAGATAAATTATGCAGTCTTCTATCCCTGTGAGTCCACCATCTTCTGTTATACGTCACCCACACTCAATGGTCCTCACACTGGTGAGTTAACCCTACTCAACAAAAAATGGGCCAGTCCTACATTGTAACATTAGTGTGTCCAAAATACCCCACTTCGTGTGTCTAGCTACACCCTGGCAGAAGTGTCCAGCAACACACTTCGCAGAACTTCTCAACAGACGGCCAGTACTGCCGTCTCGTAACTCCGCTTGACCTAACCCGGGTACGTCGGTCCTACCAATAACACTTCAAAGACAAAGCACTGCCTCTACCGACGGCCGCCACTTGTCCTTGCTGAAACAAGTCGGGAGTTCTAGACTGCCCTGGTTGAACTGATTTCTAGAGCACAAGACGCCTTCCTCATCACTCTTGTGGACACAAGTCATTATCAAGACAGTAAGTGCATAAGGATAACCTATGATGGCAGCCTTTCTCCAGAGAACCGAAAATATGATTGGGTGAACGCAATAGATAGCGTTGATATCACCACCTCCCTCACCAGAGGGCATTGTCATCAATCCACCTCCTAAATGAATTATCAGGAGCATTCCTACAGATGGCGTCGATATTGCTGCATCTTTTAACAGATGGTGTTGATATCGTCACAGAAGGCTATTCTGAGCAATGTGTGAAGCAAAGCACTAAAAGCTCCAGCACCTCTCCTCCACCCCACATGCAACACTCCACACATACAAATCACCCCACCCACAACCTCACGCTCAGACTGATTGATTGATTGATTGATAAAGATTAAGCCACCCAAGAGGTGGCACGGGCATGAATAGCCCGTAAGTGGTACAATTTTTTTTTTTTTTTTTTTTTTTTCCCCTCCCCCCCGTGTTCTGAGGTTGCATTTTAACCATCAAGCTGTTATCGTGGGGGAGGATACTGCTTCACAGTCTTTATGATGGTGTCCAGCTGCTGGACACCTTTGTTGACCAGGAGAGTGGCTGTGTTGATGGCTTCAGGGTGGCCACTGCATGATTCAGGAACTCTTAAAGCTCTTCTAAGGTCACTGGTTGCTTCACATTCCAGAAGATAGTGAAGTAATGGCTTTTCTGTGACAGTTTGGCAGAAGATGCACTCTCTCTGTCAGGGTTCACCAATCTCCCAGTTGCATCTGTAACCTAGACGTAGTCTATATAGCCTAACTGCTATTTCCCTGTGGATTCCTTTTGGGATATTTAACCTTTCTAATTTGGTTGCCTGAAGATACCATGTTGCAGATAGCGAACCTTCAGCTATTCTCTGGTGTAGGTAGGCTTTGTTGAGATGTGAGAGTTTTTTGGTGATGATGTTTTTTATGTTCTCTAGGCTGGGTTGAATTGCTTTATGTATCACTGGATGACGAGTTGCCAATTTAGCAATTTCATCAGCTTTTTCATTTAATGGGATTCCAATATGGGATGGGATCCAGTTTAAAGTTATGTTGAGGCCTTTGCCTTTAGCGACTGCTCCTTGATACAAAATGGTGGTAATTATTTCCACATTATCTTTCCACTGTTTTTGTCCTAGTATTTGAAGTGCAGCTTTTGAGTCTGTGTGTATGATTGCATTTTGAGTGTTTTGTGCAATCACATATGCGAATGCCTGTTGTATGGCAAACAGCTCAGTTTGGGTTGATACTAGTCCTCCCAGTCTCCAATATGCCTGAACGCTGGTCGTGCAAAGAGCAGCGCCAGCACTCTCATTTTCTGTGTCCACCGATCCGTCTGTGAAGATGTGGGTGGCTCCTGCTACTGCTATGCTATACATTTGCTCTTCTATTATGCGCCTTAGGATTGTCGGATCATAGGCAGCCTTTTTCATTGGGAGACTTTCTATTACTATTTTGAAAGTAGGCTCTTCCCACGGCGCGGAAGGAGTGTAATTTGGGTGTGGATGATCACCCTCTCGCTCAGACTATACTCCCAAGCCCTCAACCCAGCGCCTCACTACAGTCAACACCCGCTATCACATCTACCTGCCAACACCAACAACTAACGCCACACCCCAGGTACAGTCCGAAGGCGGACGAGATGATGGCCCTTGCCATAGCCTGTGAGAAGTCGGCAATCCAAATGTCCAGTGAATACATCTCTACATTTCCCGACACTCCTTCCCCAATTTATAATGGGCAACTACCTGCCCCTATTAAAAGAACCCCTGAGCTCCTAGGCACCACAATTAGAGCACCAGAGGTCCGTCTACTCCCATGTTATGCCATTATCATGGGGAGGGGGGGGGGGACAACGATCTACCCAACCAGCCCCTCAAAGAGTAGACACAAATGTGGTCCCCCCCCCCTCCCTGTGGGAAATCTACCGGTGAATAATTTATATCTTTAAATAATTTTATATGGACTGTATTGTAAGTTTGTTTATAATTTGTTTTTTTACTTGTTTAAACATACGTTTCACTCTGAAGTTATAATTTAATGTCACCAGTAAATTTCCTTTCACACACGTTAGGGGGTTATAATTATTAAACTTGGTTATAACGTAATTAAACAACTCCCGTTATATTCACTTAATACACAAACTGATTATGGTTGTGACGGTCTAGGGGAATTTGCCTAGGGGTATAATTCCTGCTTTGGGTGCAGGAGGTCCCGAGTTCAATTCCCGGACAAACTACAGTGTTAATGTGACGTGGTCGGTGTTAGCGCAGCTACTATCCTGGCAGGTGTTGTGTGCTAAATGCACAGTAATAAAAATGAGAAAATAAAAAAACTGGTAATCCTTTACAGTGTGCAAGTTGTGGCTAATAGCAGACGATGAGTCACAATAACGTGGTTGAAGGATGTTCACCAGACCACACTAGCAAGTGAAGGGACGAAGACTTTTTGGTCTGTCCTGGACCATTGTTAAGTCGATTGTGAGAATGATCGACTTGATTCTCCCAATCGACTTGAGAATGGTCCAGGACGAACCGAAACGTCGCCGTCCCTCTCAATGTGGCTAATAAAGATGAAATAAATACTTTAAATATTTTATGCTATTAAACCTTAACAAATAATTTTTTCTATACAATTTAAATATAATAAACAATTTGTGACAAAAAACTGAACCACTTGGCTTAATGTAGACAAAGAAAATGTATTTAAGTTACGTTACATTTATAATATTGGTGAATGATAAACTTTATACAAAATGCTCTAAAGTTTCTTCCGTCACCTGCCATGTGAACGTCGAGGTGAGGCAAGATACGGGACCCTAGGTCCTGACTCGGACCACAGGTCCGGTTTGGAGTGGAGACGGGTTCATCTAAAAATGGGCACACAGGAAATGATTTCGACGTTCAGTAAACACTTAACGAGTGGTTAACTGAATGCCCGAGAGCCCAATACTAGGTTGATGATAGTAGTATTTAATTTAAGATTGAAAACTTTAAATTAAACTAAATGACCACACATGTAGCGATTTTGCGTTCAGTAAACAGTTACTGAGTTGTAAACTGGATGGTTGAGCACCCAATACATGGTTGATAATAGTAATATTTTAAGATTGGGAAACATTAAACTAAATGACCACACATGTAGCGATTTTGCGTTCAGTAAACACTTACTGAGTTGTAAACTGAATGCCTGAGCCGGCCAATACAAGGTTACCTTACCTTGAGGTGCTTCCGGGGCTTAGCGTCCCCGCGGCCCGGTCGTCGACCAGGCCTCCTGGTTGCTGGATTGATCAACCAGGCTGTTGGACGCGGCTGCTCGCAGCCTGACGTATGAGTCACAGCCTGGTTGATTAGGTATCCTTTGGAGGTGCTTATCCAGGTTTGTGATAGTAATATTTTAATTTTTTTACGATGGATGTGTGTGTGTCTCAAGATTCTCCTACAGCTGACTGGAATGGCTCATTGCTGTGCACAGTGCACCGATCTTGTGCACAATTTCTATTCCTATTTCCTATTTAACCTATTTGTTAACCCTGGATAGTGACCTGGCATGTTGGGTATCTCCAGAATGCCCACTTAACCAGGAACACTTTTATAATACGGAGGCCGCCGTATGTCCAGGCAGGAAGTAGATACAGGGAGTTAAGCATTGCCACTCCAAAGGGTCAGTGAGTACATGGCTGGTGCCCGCGTGAGAGACAGAGAGTAGACGCCAGACCGTCTGACCTCTGGGGTCAACCGGCGCGATTGTGAATAACAGCTATGACGTGTTCGTGACGTGTTCATGACGTCACTCCTGCTACTGCTCATCGAACGAGCTAATATGATTGGTTCCCGCCCATTTGCTGCAATGCTATTGGTCAAATTGTAACTCTTTTGTGCTGGGTGCCACGAGATGCCTGGCAGCACTTGTAAACCATTCAAGTGAGGGATACCAAACCAAGAGGACGTGTTCTGTTCTGTCTATCGGCCAATAAACTGAACAACCGTCCATTCCTCACCGTCAAGTTAACTCAGCGTCTGAAGATTATACGACACACTCGCCCAGAATCACGAGTGTGAGTATATTATTCAGAAGCCTGAAGTGATATATCTCCAGAGCGAAACAGACTGGTATCAGGGAACCCCTGGTGACAAAGATCGTTGTGAGTGACTTAGTGAACTAAGGCAGTGCCGCCGCCTAAGTAACCTGTGTGTGACTTTACCACAAGTGTACCTGCATGGTACCACAGCTGCCGCTAGCCACCACTCGTCCCAGTACCTCAGTACCTCGAGAGCCCGCCGCCGCCGCCCTCCTTACTACGTGACGTCACCACCTTACTCATCGCCAGTGCCAGTGTGTGCGCGTGTGTCTGTCTGTTAAGCATACAGCCCGCCCTACTGCAAGTACCCTCCGTGTCTACGAGCGAAACCAGCTGTCAGGCCACCTAAGAGTGCTTGTATAAAATGTGCCTGAGTGAGCGAGTGAGCGAGCAAGGAAAGGTACCCTATCTGTAAGTACAAGATCTTGTCATTGTTTTATTGTGTCTGTGTTGATCTGAGGTATCAACCACAGATCTCGCCTTCTCATACCTGTCACAGGTTATAGGTGAATCGACAGTGAATGCGTGTTTCTGTGTGGTATCACGGCATTTCACTCGTCTGTTGAATGTGAGCTTCACATACACCACACATTTAGCTATTGTGTGACATTATTATTCTGCATGTTATTGCCTGTCCCATTGACAGTGTATTTGTTGATTTATTGCATATCATTATTACCGAATATCCGGTTGGAATTCTTGTGATTCCAACGATCCACGTGGAGCAAGACCAGGTGAGGCTAGTCTGAGAAGAGACCCTTCAAGGACTAACTCGACCTTGCTCCCGGGCCCTGTACGGTTGCTCTCGTATTTTCTATTCTGCAAATTCCGACAGCTTCGTGAAGCGTCTGCCACATGTACATTGGCGACATACGCATTGCAGTCGTGAAAGCAAAAAGAAAACCCCCACAATGGAGAAACTTTAAACTAAAAATGAGGTCGCATGGAGGGATATCTATGTTCAGTAAACAGTTACTGAATTTTAAGCTGAATGATTGAGCCACCCAATACATAGTTGATGATGATAGTATTTTACGAT